>NC_136269.1:82058506-82193506 GCF_964187855.1 Myxine glutinosa
GGGTGGGGGGGAGGGGGCGGGGGTTGGGGGGGAGGATGCTTCTTGCGTGCTTTTTACACTGACGCTTGTATGTCCTTGTGAAACTGGTGTCAGAGAGGAGGATAAATTCAAGTATTCTACCAAAATGAACTCCTGGTGGTGGCTTTTCATACTAAGGTGTCTTTCACAAGTCTACATTATCCTTGGCAAGAGCCAGGATCCGAAGGTCTCCAAGGACAGAGCACTCAGCTATGCTGCAGAAATGTTTCTTGTTTAACACTGTTTTTTTGAAAAAAATACATTTGCAGTATATTGACAAAAACGAGGGCACCACCACCACCGAGGAAGGATATTGTGGACTCAAAGCCGTGTTTTTGTGATCAGGATATTTGTGTGGCTCTTGTTGGAGAATGCGGCAAATAAAGTTGTAGTTAATGCAATAGTCATTAACTCATAAATAAAGTTGTAGTTAATGCAATAGTCATAACTCATAAATAAAGTTGTGAAAAGGTATATTTTTCCGTCGAGAAAGATTGGTTGACACGATAGCTTAGAGGTGTGCACACTTCACCTCTGAGCTGTCTCGCCTGTGTTAGAATCTCAACCGAGCTACAAACTGTCATGCTGTTTTTTTTTGTTTGTTTGTTTTTTTTGTCCGTATACAAGATCGAGGCTCGTGTAAGAGATAACATCAATCACAAAAAAAAAAACGGACACACAAAGCATACAATAAAAGGAGCGGGAGACAAGATGGGGAGAGAGAGGGAAGCACACAAGTACAACAGCAGAGAACAGGGATATCGGGAGATCTGTGGGAGGGAGAGGGCTTGGGGGGAGGAGGCAGGGGAAGGGGGGGGGGTGGGAGAGGTTGTGGGAGAGGTTGTTTCGCAAGCAGAGCGATTTATCAATGTATATATGCCATCTCTCGCATTCAGGTTAAATTGGATGTTCCATTTGCTCGCATTATAGTTGGTGGACCATAAAGTTCCCACGATGTTCTTCGAGAAGAGTACACAAGTTATCGCCGGCAACACGATCAAATTCAAAATTCCTGCCTGGACTGCAGGTAGCAACTGGTCTGGTTTCATTAGAGGTTGCTTGGCATCAGGTTGCTCTCTTTGTGTCTTTCTCTGACGTACCACACTTCTCACAAAGCGTCGGTGCCACCAAAGCAGCTTCCTGAGCAAGGGTTATATTGGGTGGTTTGCCATTGCCATTCTCAGCAGCACTTATGGCAGGAATGCATAATTAGTTCAGGGTGCCGGCGATAGCTCGCCAACTCTTTAATGTCCACAAACAAATTCCGGCAGACAGGATGCCCGTTTAATGTCCATCCGAGGGACGGGACATACATTGATGATTCACCTTGCCTGTGGAACACTGGAAAGACAGTATATAGCTGGGTCTGGATTCTAGCCCAGATTCCACAGCTTAGAGTTGAGTGAGTGTACCTCTAGGCTGTCCTGCAGGCCTCAGGTTGCTATGCTTGCTATCTAAGAAGGCAGTTGCATCTGTATTGGAAGAATATTCACCACTAAAAAAACTGACCAGGTAACTTGCATGTTTAATGTGGATGCCCTACTTTGGATATTTTGGGCTAACAAGAAGAAGAAGAAGAAGAGGTAAAATCACATTGACATATGCGACATAATTTCCTGTGCTATCATAGATACAAAGAACAGCATGTTATTATTTTTGCTCACAAAAGGTACATACAGTTCAGTAGCTTCCAATATGATAGCAGAACAAAATAAACAGTGAGGGAACAAAATGATCATGAAGTTTTAGCAAAATCAACATAAAAAATCCCAGACATACTTCTGGCTGCGCTTTCCCCTCCACTCTCCCTTATTGTTTGTCTGTGTGTTGTACCGTCCTCCCAACAGTGACAACTCCATCTACATTTCTCTCTCAGATGACATGAACCAACTTTTAACCACTCATCCCAACTCTATCCTCATAAGTGGGGATTTAAATAGTCACCTTGGTAATTGTCAATTAAAAATCAACTTGCAGTCACCTTGCAAGGTCACAAGAAACTCATTTTGCAATAAATGTTCGTTTTCCATTAATCGTACACTTTCTAAAATCCAATCTCACCCCTCCCCTCCAAATCTTCCCCATCACCCCTCCCCTCCAAATCTTCCCCATCACCCCTCCCCTCCAAATCCTCCCCATCACCCATCCCCTCCAAAACTTCCCCATAACCCCTCCCCTCCAAAACTACCCCCTTTCCCCTCCCCTCCAAATCTTCCCCATCACCCATCTCTTTCAAATCTTCCCCCTTGCCCCTCCCCTCCAAATCTTCCCCATCACCCATCCCTTTCAAATCTTCCCCCTTGCCCCTCCCCTCCAAATCCTTCCCATCACCCATCCCTTTCAAATCTTCCCCCTTGCCCATCCCCTCCAAATCTTCCCCATCACCCATCCCTTTCAAATCTCCCCCCTTGCCCCTTCCCTCCTAAACTCCCCCCACACCCCTCCCCTCCGAGACTCTCCCTCGCACCTCCACTCCGAGACTCCCCTCTCACCCCTCCTCCTCAAAGCATCCTCCCCGCTTCTTCCCCCTTCCAACTTTCACCTTCATCTCCCCCAACCTTCTGCCTCGCTCTTCCCCCTCCTCAAATAACACCTCACTGTGCCTCACCCAATCACCATCACACCTTTTGTCCACCCCATCCTTCCCTTTCTCCAAGCAATTCTGAAATCTCCGACACACCTTCAACAGCTCTCCCTACCTCTTCCTCCTCTTCCACATCTTACCCTACCCCTCCCCCCCCCCCCCCCCTGTTCTGTATCCGATGCTCCCCCTTCCTCTTCATTAACGGTATGGACCTCAAACATCCGGGACCTTCACTCAAACTTGACTGATCTCTCCATACAGGTTGCTTCTGACAAACCAGACGTGATCTGCTTAACAGAAACTTTCCTCCTTCATGATGTCTCTGATTCCTTGGTATCTCTCCCAGGTTACTCCCTCCTCCGGTATGATAGACCTGAGCCTCGTCCTGGAGGTGGGGTTGCTATCTTTATTTAAAAAAACTCTTCCTCACTCGCCCTGCACTGCCCTCTCTGCACCTCACCCCCAGGAATACCTCTGGCTACGGCTTCCCCTTCGCTCCCACCTTTTGTTCATATGTGTGTTGTGCCGTCCACCAAACAGTGATGACTCCATCTACATCTCGCTGTCTGATAATATGGACCAACTTCTATCTACCCATCCCAACTCTCTCTTCCTCATATGTGGTGATTTCAATTGTCACCATGCCAGTTGGCTGGGTGTGGGTACCTCTCTCACCAGCCATGGCTCTTTAGCAAAGGACTTCTGTGACTCACTGGGACTGACACAATCTGTCAATTTCCCGACCCGATCTCAGTCAACGGAGCATCTTCTCTTCTGGACTTGGTTATGACTAACTTCCCTGAAAATGTCTGCTGCTCTTCTTCTGCTCCAATCGGCTCATCTGATCATGTGCTTGTTAAAGTGGACATCTCTCTGACCATTCTCAGTGAGCCTCCTCAGCGTCGTCGAGTCTGGCATTTCACTCAGGCCAAACTGGCACGGTCTTCAAGCAGCCATCAATCATCTGGACTGGTCTCCCATCTCTACCGCCTCTGACATCAACTCATCCTGGGAATTCTTCCAAAGTAAATTGCTCTCTCTCATGCACAGATTTATCCCATCTCGTCTTCAGTTGTCATACCCTTCCTCCCGTCCATGGTACATGGAATCTTGTGGTGAGGCTGTTGCCCAGAAACAACTTGCCTTCGTCTCCTGGAAAGCAAATCCAACGGAAGGAAATCTCATTTCCTTTCACAAAGCCCGAAACAAGTGTGTGTCCACCCTCAGGAGAGCCAGGAAACAATATATCTCCTTTCTCAAGGCCGAACTCTCTTATCTGTCTCCCTCTTCCAAATCCTGGTGGTGTCTGGTCAAATCTGTTTCTGATGTTTGTTGCCCCTCCATCCCCTCCCTCACCTCAAATGGCTACACAGCTGACTCTGCACGTGAAAAAGCTGAATGCCTCAACTGTGTTTGCCTCTAAATCTTGTGTCCCAAACCTATCCCTCTCTGTACCCACCGTACCCAGTCGTACCCAGATGCTCCTGGTCTCTGTGTCCTTTCCACCTGACAAGGTGGAAAAGTTTCTGTCAACCCTCGACTCTGATTCTGCAACTGGACCTGACGACATCAGCCCACGGGTCCTAAAATCATGTTCTTCCGCTCTTTCACTCCCTCTCTCTGTTCTCTTCACCCTCTCTTTTGCTCAAGGTCATCTGCCATCTGCTTGGAAATCAGCCAACATCACTGCTTTGCACAAAAAAGGTGCAAAAACAGATCCTAGCGCCCACAGACCAATCAGCCTTCTCCCAATTATCAGCAAAGTAATGGAATCCATCATTGCTTCAGATATGAAATCTTTCCTCTTCTCCAATGGCTTGATCTCTGATCATCAATTTGGTTTCAGACCAGTTCACTCTACTCTGGACATGCTGCTTCTGCTTTCTCAACAATGGATGGAGGTCCTCAATGCCAAACAGGAAATTAGAGCTGTCTCCCTTGACATATCACGTGCCTTCGATACGGTCTGGCACCCTGCTCTGCTCACCAAACTCTCCTCCTTTGGTATCCATGGAATTCTCCACGCATGGCTGGCGGACTTCCTCTCTAGTCGTAGTCAACGTGTGGCCCTGAATGGGTTTCTCTCATCTCCTCTTCCTGTTCAGGCTGGAGTTCCCCAAGGCAGTGTTCTGGGCCCTGTGCTTTTTCTGGTCTTCATCAATGATCTCTCTGACTCTCTTGACAATCCTCTCTATCTCTTTGCTGATGACTCTACTCTCTGTTGCTCCATTCGTCATCCCTCAGATCGGCAGTCTGCAGCCTCCTCACTCTCTGCAGACCTGGACAAAATCACAGACTGGGCAAACAAGTGGAACATGTCTTTCAATCCTGACAAATCTCACACTCTTACGATGTCTCTCCGAAACGACCGACTGGACAACCCTCCCATCCACTTTCTGAATAATCCTCTCCAAGAAGTTCTGTCACTCAAGCTTTTGGGTCTCACTATCTGCCATGATCTTTCCTGGGAAAACCACATTTCAAATTTGGCCTCCAAAGCTAGTCGCCGACTGGGCATCCTCCGTCGTGCAAAGTCCTTCCTTGGCACACCTGAGCTCCTCACCACATACAAGGCTTTCATCCGCAGCTCAATGGAATATTGCTCTCCCCTCTGGGCTGGTGCTCCTGCCTCACACCTAGCTCATCTTCACGCTGTTGAAACCAAAGCGTTCAGAATCATTGGAATCTCCCGCGATGAAGCTAACTCCGAGGGCCTTTCACTCACCCACCGCAGGCAGGTTGGTGGTCTTTCCATCTTCTACCGACTCGTCTACGGCCTTGCCCCCCCCTCCCCCCAGCTCTCTCTGGGCTCTGTCCCCCAAATATTCCTGCAGGTCGCACAAGATGTGCCTGCAACCCTCTTATGGTTAAACTGCTAAAATCAAGACTCTCTGCTCACCTTCACTCCTTCATTCCTCTTTTCTCCCACCTCTGGAACAAACTCCCTCACTCTCTTCAATCCCACTCCTCCCTCCAGGTCTTTAAAACAGCTGTTCACCATCATCTCTTATCTTCCCCCATCCAAAACCTTGATCTTTTCTACCCCCGCTAATTTCACCCCAAATCCTCTTTTTTGAAATACGAACTTCTTTCCTGGAAGTCATTGGTGTCCTTGTGTTTTAGACTTCTCCCACCCCCCCCCCTTCCCACCCACCCCTTCCCACGCCTCCTCCCCTCAAGCCCTCTCCCTCCCACACATCTCCCGATGTCCCTACTCTCAAATGTTGTGTTTGTGTGCTTCCCCTTCTCTCCCCATCTTGTCTACCGCTCCCTCTTTTTATATATTTTGTTTGTCTGTTTGATTTGTTTGTGTGATAAATGTTAGCTCTTTCACGAGCCTCGATTCTGTATACAAAAAAAAAAAAAATTGGCTGGGTGTTGGTACCTTTCTCCCCAGCCATGGCACTTCAGTGAAGGACCTCCTTCCTGGATTTGGTGATGACCAACTTCCCCGCCAATGTATCTTACTCGGCCTCTGCCCCAATTGGTTCATCTGATCATGTACTTTTGAAGGTCAACATCTCTGGCCATTCTCAGAGAACAGCCTCAGTGGCGGCGAGTCTGGAAGTTCACTCAAGAAAACTAGCAGGGACTGCGAGCAGCCATTAGACTTCTCTCTTATGCACAGATTCATCTCACTTTGTCTTCAGTTATCAACCCATCCTCCTCCTCTTGGAACACTTAATCCTTTGGTGAGGCAGTTGCCTGGAAACAACTTGCCTTCTTCTCCTGGAAGACAAATCCAACTGAAGGCATCCTCAGATCATTCCATAAAGCCTGCAACAAGTGTCATTCCATAAAGCCTGCAACAAGTCAAGTATCATGAGAGCCAGAAAACAACATCTGTCCAACTTCAAGATTGAAATTTCAAACTTGTCTCCCTCCTCTAAAACCTGGTAGCACATTGTCGCACGAAACCTGGTTGGATATGTTGGCTGTGCAACAAGGATGAATCGGTTCGATTTTGGTGAAAATCCGAATCCAGACCCGGATACGTGAATGTTATTATTTTTTAGATGATTTTTTTAACCATTGAGAGATGGAGCCAAAATGATATACAGCATGTTATTTCTAAAAAGTTGTGGATCGATTATGACACAACTAGGTGGATGAGTTGATTAGATATCAAGAACAATCCAATTAGGTTTTGGTTCATGTCCGGATCCAGATTTGGCCTATTAGTGGGATACAAAATGTAAACTGTTCAGCCTGGGGGAGGTATGCACCCTACCAAGTGAGTGCCGTCCTGGTTAAGTCTGTCTCTGGAGTATTCTACCCTTCCATCCCTCCCCTCTCCTAAAACTCCGCTCATGAGAAGGCCAAAAACAGTACCTCAATTCTGTCTTTGCTCCCAAATTTTGTGTCTGTAACCCCTCACTGTCTGTACCCACTCTTCCCTGTCATACCCAACTGCTCCTGGACTCTGTCTTTTGCACCTGAGAAGTTGCAGAAGGTTCTTTCAACCCTCGACCGACTCAGCTACTGGACCGGACAGCATCAGCTCATGTGTCCTCAAAACCTGCTCTGCTGCACTTGCACATCCTCCCACTCTCTCTCTGCTTTTTTCACTCTGACATTTGCCTGAGGTCATCTTTTGAATGGAAATCAAGCAACATCACAGCATTACAGGAAAGGTGCAAAATCGGATCCAGTTAACTCCAGACTAATTCACTTACTTATAATCATCAACAATGCCATGGAATCCATCATCACAGTTGATATAAAATCATTCCCTCTTTTGTATACTTGGTCGAGGGTCGTGGAAGAGCTAACACATAGAACATAAAATAAATGGAGTGGGAAATAGGTCGGGGGAGATTGGGGAGGGAGAGTTGGAGAGGGAAGTACCACAACAGTAGAGAACAGGGACATCAGGAGATCTGTGGACGGGAGAGGGCTGAGGTGGGTTACATGGGATAAACCAGATGGACACGACTAGGACTTTCAGCAAAGGAAACAGGGAATTTGAAGGCGGTGGGTTTGGGCTGGATTAACGGGCGTAGAAAAGATCAAGGTTTTGGATGGTGGTTAACAGCTGTTTAACAGACCTGGAGGGAGGAGTGGGATTGAAGAGAGTGTGGGAGTTTGTTCCATAGGCGGGATAAAAGAGGAACAAATGAGTGAAGGTGAGCAGTGAGTTTTGATTTGGCAGTTTCACCAGAAGAGGGTTGCTGACAGATCTTATGCACCCTGAAGGAATATTTGGGGGACAGAGCACAGACAGTATCATTTATCATTTATGGTACTAAATATCAACCAAATTTGTTCAGGTCTTTTTGGAACACCCTGTAGTACGTACTTTATAGAAATATGCTGGCACCGGCTTCTTGATTATATTCCACCGTTAGCCGCACCCATATTAATAGGTTTGATTGGCCCTTTGGCAAAAGTGTCTAGCGGCTCCTCCCCCATCGGGTTGATTGACAGTCATAGTCCCACCCACCTCTCTGAACCCTTCCTATTCCTTTACAAGGGAATCTAGTTTTGAGTACCTTTCAGGGAATCCTTTCAAGCTATTAAAATTACGATAGCAAAGGATGCTGAACCAAATAAATAAAACTCTGTCGGATGGTACCAGAGTCTTTGCCATTGAGAGAGGCAGCTCGGAAAAACGCCGTCTGAAGATGATTATTATTATTATGAACGAGAAGATTTTCCAGTTTTGACCATCTCGGTTTGTTTGTTGTTTTTTTGCCTTTGCATGGTCTGGAGTACTTAGAGGTGATCCCTGCCAAGACAATCAGTTGAACAGACCAAGTAGGCTCTCGTATGTACCGTATCTCGGTCTCTCGGTCTCTCGTATCCCCCCCACCCCCTCCCCTTCCCACGCCTCCTGCCCCCAAGCCCTCTCCCTCCCACACTTCTCCCTTCTCTCAAATGTTGTGGTTGTGTGCTTCCCCTTCTCTCCCCATCTTGTCTTCCGCTCCCTCTTTTTGTATATTTTGTTTGTCTGGTTGATTTGTTTGTGAAATAAATGTTAGCTCTTTCACGAGCCTCGATTCAGTATACAAAAAAAAAAAAAAAAAAAAAAAAGCCTTCGTGACTTTTTGGAGAAGATACTCCAACTTTTGTTTTGCATGTAACAGGTGGGACCTCCATTCTATACCTACATCGAGAGTGCTCGCACACTCTCCGATTAGGGTGAAGTTGATCGCAGCTAGAGTCCCTGTATATAGAGAGTTGTGTCAACTCAAATTTGGACGCCATTTTGTGTCTAAGTGTGTCGGATTAGATATACATGTACATTCGCGATATGGGGTGATATATTCTAAACCTGCTAAAAAAAATTTTACTACACATATTTAGTCTTATTATTACATACAGGTGATATTTGTTTTGTCATAAACTCAGCTATTGCCGTGAAAAAGAGCTGTGTGGTGATATTAAAAGTGGTATGGCAATGCATGTTACAAGCCAACACTGCATAGAAGAGCTAACATTATAAGTAAGACAAACCAATGCTGTCGTTCTCTGAATTTTAATAACTTTTAGAAAGGAGTCTGGGCATATCCAATATTTTTTAAAGGGTGCCGAGAGCAATTCCGGTGTAGGACTTCCAGCCGACATATAGTCTAACACACTTAAAACAAATTCTGTACGTGGTATTGCCATATTTCTATAGTGTACAACTTTAGTTTTATCGACATTTATATTCAATTTCCATTGTAATGATTTAACAAGCTGCAAGTCAGCTTCTGTCTCTGACATAAGGAAAACGTCATCGGCATCTAGTAAGATTGAAACGTTCATTTATTACTACACCCTTGCCCAGAACTCTGATGGATATTGCCTGATCGATTAATATGTTTCATAGCTGGCGACTTAATTAACACTTAATTTTCGACTGCGCCAAGCCGTAATTAAACAGAGAAAAAACTTTAAAAAATACCTGCAGTGTTCACGGTTCGTCTAGTCGAACAGATATGGAAAAGCACAGATAAGACGTCGTATTCACCATAACTTGTTTAATTTCACCAGGAACACGATGAGGCCAATACAGTAAACATTCAGTACAAAACTTGGTTCATACATTCAGTACAGAACATGATTCATACATTCAGACCGTAAGAAAACTCTGCCCGTAATACAACACTCTGACCAGACCAACACTTCATCCCACTACGTTCACTCCTCACAAGTGAAACTCATCACTACTCCGTTCACTCCTCACAAGTGAGACTCATCACTACTCCGTTCACTCCTCACAAGTGAGCATCCCCCTCACAAGACGCATGAGCACTGTACAAAGCAAACAATAACTCGTCAAATTTTGGACGTATGGATGGCTGCACAACCCGCAAAAAAATTGAGCAGGCCCCCCCCTAAAATTGCTTTTATGATTGCCGATTAGGCTAAAGATTTTAAACCAAAAAAATTACTTGCCTCGGAATAAGTTTTGAATGGACGGACAGACAACTGAAAACAAAACGGACCATGGGTTTCCCACCCCTATAAAATCAAAATTAATTCCCTCTGAAAAAGTACAGTGACATTGCCCGCAGACTACCCAACCGCAGACCAGGCAATGTCACTGTACCGGGACATTTCATCAATCAATGACAATATGCGGTCCGCTAGGACTACCCGAAAAAAATTGAGCAGGGTTCTTCCCACGGAAATGCATTTTTGGTCAGCTCCTTGAAGATTATAAACAAACACAAATCACTTCCCTTTAAAAGGGTTTTCAACGGACAGACAACCAAAAAAAAACCGAGCAGATAGAATTGCTTTTGAACATCGATCATCAAGCGGCGTGGGCCTACCTGGCAGAGTCTCGAGGAGTCGATCGCTTTCCAGCTCTTTCGTCTGACTTTCGCTTCCCAAATTTGTCTTCTGACTTTATCACTTGGAAATCTACACATCTTATATTTCCCAGATTGGTTTGAACAACCAAAAGCAGAACAACCAGTCATTTTGTTTGGCAATAAACAACATTCCCGTACCAAGCTGACGTTCACGCACGGTGAAGTTAGACACAAAATGGCGCCACGAAATCACGTGACCAGAAATCTCGGGTCAGCGCATGGCGCAACTCTCTTTATACAGGGACTCTAATCGCAGCCAATCTACGACCCAACAAAAGATGCCTGGCTTGTGGTTAATCGGCATGTTCTTACCTCAAAATAGTTTTGTCCTCCCATTTAACTGAAGACAGTTTGGTCTGTGAGACAGTAACCTATTTTGGTGTTTAATTAGTCTGTTCAATATTTCTGAGGGTTTTTACCTTCACTTTTCTGTATAGAAAATTGAGGCTCGTCGAGAAGCTGGAACATAGAATGGACCAGGATGTAATAGCACAAAAGGAACAGTAGAAAGAGAGTCGGGAAACATCAACAGCATGGTTCAGGAACAAAATCGAGGGGGACATAGACGAATAAGGGATGCGGGAAATAATGTGGGGTAGGGGACGATGCACAGGTTGTACAAGATGGATACAGAAGCAAACTTTCAAGAAGGAAAAACGGGAAATTCGGAAATAGGTGGGCATGGTGAAGATTAATTGGGGTAGAAAAGATCATGGTTTTGGATGGGGGATATTCTGACGTGGTGGTGGTGAACAGCTGTCTTGAAGACCTGGAGAGAAGAATGAGATTGAAGTGAACATGGAAGTTGGTTCCACAGGCAGGAAAAAAGAGAAACAAATCAGTGGAGGTGAGAAGATATTCTGGATTTGGGGAGTTTCACCAAAACGGGTTGATGGTAGACCATGTGTGTCCAGCAGAACCCTGGAGGTGGGGAGAGGGGGTGGGGGGGGGGGGGCAAAGCACAGAAAGAGCAGAGGATGCAAGACCAGAAAGGACAGACAGAGAGAGCACCGACCTGTCTATGATCTGAATGTGATAGTCCCATCGACTCCACTTCATATCCAAGTGTGGGTAAGCCAACTCTCAATCTGCATTGTATTTCCAGAAAGATCATTACTTGCCGGAAAAGATTCCGGCAAGTATGTTGATCGGTTGGTTTGTCTGTTGTCTGTCTGTTTGTCTGTCTGTTCGCAGTACTATGTCTACACTGTTGCATGTAGAATCGCCAAACTTTACACACATATTTGTCTTGCCCTGGAATAAATAGACTGTGCCCAATTTTTAACTCTCGGCCCAAGGCCTCCATAATGACGTCATAATTCGATAATTTGACAAGTACAAAACGTCATCCAATCAAGATGCAATTTCTTGAGTGCCATGTCAGCATAAACTGGTGGAGAAAAAAATAAATAATGTCATCGGTCACGTGGTTCGGCCGCCATCTTGGAAAAACCAAAAAAATTTGCACCTCTATATCTCCGAAAGTGCTGAATAGTAAAAATTGAGACATGGCTCATTGTAAAGAACTCTCCATGGGGAATAAAATATGTTAATGATGTCATACGTGCCTCCATTATGACATCATAATTCGACAAGTACAAAGCTTCATCCGATCAAGATGAAATTTCTTGAGCATAATCTAGGAATAAATTAGTTTAAAAAACAAATAATGATGACGTCACTGGTGACGTGGCTCAGCCGCCATCTTGGAAAAACCGAAAAAATTCCATTCTGGCAAGTCCTCGGTCTGACCGATTTTTCATTACTTGCCGGAAAAAAATTCCGGCAAGTATGTTGATCTGTTCGTTTGTTACTTATAAAATATGTTAATGATGACGTCATCGGTCACGTGGTTCGGCCGCCATCTTGGAAAAAACGAAAAAGTTTGCACCTCCATATCTCCGAAAGTCCTGAATAGAAAAAATTGAGACATGGCTCATTGCAAAGAACTCTCCATGGGGAATAAAATATGTTAATGACGTCATCGGTCACGTGGTTCGGCCGCCATCTTGGAAAAACGGCAAAACTTTGCACCACTATATCTCCAAAAGTGCTGAACAGAAAAAATTGAGACATGGCTCATTGTAAACAACTCTCCACGTGGAATAAAATATGTTAATGATGACATCATCGGTCACATGGTTCGGCCGCCATATTTGTCCTAAATGGCCGATAAAAAAGTACATTCCGGCAAGTCCTCGGTCGCTGACGGTTTTTTCATTACTTGCCGGAAAAAATTTTCCGGCAAGTATGTTGATCTGTTCGTTTGTCTGTCTGTTTGTCTGTCTGTCTGTCTGTCTGTCTGTCTGTCTGTCTGTTTGCAGCACTGCGTCTACACCGTTGCACGGCGAATCGCCAAACTTTGCACACATATTGGTCTTGCCCTGGAATAGACTGTGCCCAATTGATAACGTCATCGGTGACGTGGTTCGGCCGCCATCTTGGAAAAACTGAAAAACCTTGCACCTCTATATCTCCGAAAGTACTGAACAGAAAAAATTGAGACATGGCTCATTGTAAAGAACTCTCCATGGGGAATAAAATATGTAAATGATGACGTCATCAGTCACGTGGTTCGGTCGCCATCTTGGAAAAACGGCAAAACGTTGCGCCACTATATCTCCAAAAGTGCTGAACAGAAAAAATTGAGACATGGCTCATTGTAAAGAACTCTCCATGGGGAATAAAATATGTTAATGATGACGTCATATGTCACGTGGTCGGCCGCCATCTTGGAAAAACGGCAAAACTTTGCACCACTATATCTCCAAAAGTGCTGAACAGAAAAAATTGAGACATGGCTCATTGTAAAGAACTCTCCATGGGGAATAAAATATGTTAATGATGACGTCATCAGTCGCGTGGTCGGCCGCCATCTTCGAAAAACCGAAAAACCTAGCACCTCCATATCTCCGAAAGTGCTGAATAGAAAAAATTGAGACATGGCTCATTGTCAAGAACTCTCCATGTGGAATAAAATATGTTAATGATGACGTCATCGGTCACGTGGTGCGGCCGCCATCTTGGAAAAACGGGAAAAAAATTCACCTCCATATCTCCGAAAGTGCTGAATAGAAAAAATTGAGACATGGCTCATTGGAAAGAACTCTCCAGGGGGAATAAAATAAGTTAATGATGACGTCATCGGTCACGTGGTTCGGCCGCCATCTTGGAAAATCCGAAAAACGTTGCACCTCTATCTCCAAAAGTGCTGAACAGAAAAAATTGAGACATGGCTCATTGGAAAGAACTCTCCAGGGGGAATAAAATATGTTAATGATGTCGTCATCGGTCACGTGGTTCGGCCGCCATCTTGGAAAAACGGCAAAAATTTGCACCACTATATCTCCAAAAGTGCTGAACAGAAAAAAATTGAGACATGGCTCATTGTAAAGAACTCCCGATGGTGAACAAAATATGTTAATGATGACGTCATCAGTCACGTGGTTCGGCCGCCATCTTGGAAAAACCGAAAATATTTGCACTGCTATATCTCCGAAAGTACTGAACAGAAAAAATTGAGACATGGCTCATTGCAAAGAACTCTCCATGGGGAATAAAATATGTTAATGATGATGTCATCAGTCACGTGGTCGGCCGCCATCTTGGAAAAACGGCAAAACTTTGCTCCACTATATCTCCAAAAGTGCTGAACAGAAAAAATTGAGACATGGCTCATTGTAAAGAACTCTCCATGGTGAATAAAATATGTTAATGATGGCGTCATATGTCACGTGGTCGGCGGCCATCTTGGAAAAACGGCAAAACTTTGCACCACTATATCTCCAAAAGTGCTGAACAGAAAAAATTGAGCCATGGCTCATTGTAAAGAAGTCTCCACGGGGAATAAACTATGTTAATGATGATGCCATCGGTTACGTGGTTCGGCCGCCATCTTGGAAAAACCGAAAAACATTGCACCTCCATATCTCCGAAAGTGCTGAATAGAAAGAATTGAGACATGGCTCATTGTAAAGAACTCTCCATGGGAAATAAAATATGTTAATGATGACGTCATCGGTGACGTGGTTCGGCCGCCATCTTGGAAAAACCGAAAAACCTTGCACTTCTATATCTCCGAAAGTACTGAACAGAAAAATTGAGACATGGCTCATTGTAAAGAACTCTCCATGGGGAATAAAATATGTTAATGATGACATCATCAGTCACGTGGTCGGCCGCCATCTTGGAAAAACGGCAAAACTTTGCACCACGAAATCTCCAAAAGTGCTGAACAGAAAAAATTGAGACATGGCTCATTGTAAAGAACTCTCGATGGGGAATAAAATATGTTAATGATGACATCATCAGTCACGTGGTCGGCCGCCATCTTGGAAAAACGGCAAAACTTTGCACCACGAAATCTCCAAAAGTGCTGATCAGAAAAAATTGAGACATGGCTCATTGTAAAGAACTCTCCATGGGGAATAAAATTTGTTAATGATGACGTCATATGTCAGGTGGTTCGGCCGCCATCTTGGAAAAACCGAAAAATTTTGCACCTCCATATCTCTGAATGTGCTGAATAGAAAAAATTGAGACATGGCTCATTGTAAAGAACTCTCCATGGGGAATAAAATATGTTAATGATGATGCCATCGGTCACGTGGTCGGCCGCCATCTTGGAAAAACGGCATAACTTTGCACCACTATATCTCCAAAAGTGCTGAACAGAAAAAATTGAGACATGGCTCATTGTAAAGAACTCTCCATGGGGAATAAAATATGTTAATGATGACGTCACCAGTCACGTGGTTCGGCCGCCATCTTGGAAAAACCGAAAAACTTTGCACCTCCATATCTCCGAAAGTACTGAATAGAAAAAATTGAGACATGGCTCATTGTAAAGAACTCTCCATGGGGAATAAAATATGTTAATGATGATATCATCGGTCACGTGGTTCGGCCGCCATCTTGGAAAAACCGAAAAACTTAGCACCTCCATATCTCCGAAAGTACTGAATAGAAAAAATTGAGACATGGCTCATTGTAAAGAACTCTCCATGGGGAATAAAATATGTTAATGATGATATCATCGGTCACGTGGTTCGGCCGCCATCTTGGAAAAACCGAAAAACTTAGCACCTCTATGTGTCCAAAAGTGCTGAATAGAAAAAATTGAGACATGGCTAATTGTAAAGAATCCTCCATGTGGAATAAAATATGTTAATGATGACGTCATCGGTCACGTGGTTCAGCCGCCATCTTGGAAAAACCAAAAAACCTTGCACCTCGATATCTCCAAAAGTGCTGAATAGAAAAAATTGAGACATGGCTCATTGTAAAGAACTCTCCATGGGGAATAAAATATGTTAATGATGACGTCACCAGTCACGTGGTTCGGCCGCCATCTTGGAAAAACCGAAAAACTTTGCACCTCCATATCTCCGAAAGTACTGAATAGAAAAAATTGAGACATGGCTCATTGTAAAGAACTCTCCATGGGGAATAAAATATGTTAATGATGATATCATCGGTCACGTGGTTCGGCCGCCATCTTGGAAAAACCGAAAAACTTAGCACCTCTATGTGTCCAAAAGTGCTGAATAGAAAAAATTGAGACATGGCTAATTGTAAAGAATCCTCCATGTGGAATAAAATATGTTAATGATGACGTCATCGGTCACGTGGTTCAGCCGCCATCTTGGAAAAACCAAAAAACCTTGCACCTCGATATCTCCAAAAGTGCTGAATAGAAAAAATTGAGACATGGCTCATTGTAAAGAACTCTCCATGGGGAATAAAATATGTTAATGATGACGTCATAGGTGCCTCCCTTATGACGTCATAATTACATTTAACTCTGTCTGCAATATAACAGATGTTCTCAGCTTCATCAGTCGTAATTTCTTTGTAATCTTTGATCCAAACACCACTCATTTTGGTATTTAACTAAAAACAAGTCACATCCAGGAATAAAGATCGACCTGACAAAGAACAATACTAGAGATACTTTCTGACCAGTTTCAGCCATTCTAGAATGTCATTGAACTTTCAACTGAGTCGATTGAATGTTATGAAGGCTGTGTCCACTAGCACTGAGTAGAAAATCAAAGGTTGTGAAGAGTAAGATCACACAAGTGCATTATATGCAAGATGAGATACTATCTTTAATACAGATGCTCAGAACACATGTGCACAACATACTACTCTGTACCAGAAATGTGAAATGTGATATTGAGTGTATGTCAAAACCATATTCTGATTCCCACCGAACTAAAATCACCATGCTGGACGTGTAAAATGTAAATCACATGATGTAAAATCACAAATGATGTAAAATCACACTCATTTTCAGGTATTTTAACAAAGGGTAGTCAACATTGTACAACACTAATCAAGTCACATACAGTATAGTATCACACCAGAGGTCATTGGTGTTACAAGATTCAGATGACGAGATCATTCACTGGTCATGATTGACACCATTGGGTTTAGCAGTTCTAGAGAATTTGATATAGCTTCTGATGAAGAAGTGTATCCAATTTGAAGTGTTGCTGTTCATGTATTTTGAACTCATCTTTCCAGAGACAACCATTCAACCTTTATTGGATCACATACAGATTGATAGACTTGTGACTGTCTCACTGGAGGAAGTTCACATGTATCAATATTTAATTACTGATGTTAATTACAATCAGGTAAATATTTGATAATGTAGCTCTGTCTGGGCTAAGATATGTAATGTACTGTTTGAAATCATAGTATGCTGTCATATATGTCATGCTTGCGGAGAATATCTGCTATAACAACTTACAACGACATCAATTTATGTCTCATGAACCATTCATGTACACTCTGTGGTGACAAAAGTCATGTCATGATCAGAATAGTACGTATCATGCACGTCCATGTGAACTTGTTCCGGTTCATTTTTATTGAAATATATGTGATCTATCATTGTACCTCTATCTGTTGTTGCCTGGTTAATACATTGTTTGAATCCATAGCGTTGCATGAGCTTTGTCAACTCTGTTTGTCTTTCGTTTGTCAAATCATCATTGAAGTCACCAAGTATGATTGTTGGCACATGTAACGGCATCAAATCAAGAAGACTACTTAGTTGTAGCAAGAAGGTTTTCATTGGGAATGATGGTTTCCTATAAACTACAGCAACAACAAAACGTGATTTCTGCGTTTCTAAAACTATCGCTTTTGACTCCAATCCTTTCACAGATATCAGTTCTAGTTCTTTAGGTTGCAGATCAGTCAGTGCACATATCATCACTCCGTGCAAATTACCATGATCATGCATGCTTGGAATATTTTGTCTGAAAACTGTATATCCATATTTCTCAGCAAATTCATCAACATTATGATCATCTGTCAGATAGGTTTCAGTGAAACACATAACATCTGTTTCAGCTAAAATTTGATTTTCTCTATGACTCATCAGGTCTGCTAATTTCTCTAGGAAATAATGGATATTTAAGTGACCCACTGTTATCCAGTCAGGTTTGTGCAAGGTCAAAAGATTTAACTCTTCCATTGACAATGTATTAACACGCATTTCATTAATTTCATGTTCCAATTTATCATTAGCTTTTATTCCAGCTGAATCAAAGTCAAGTATATGCAAACCAAGCAGAGTCTTCACTCGACTGAATGCCACATATGCTTGTCCTTTTCCAAATCGTTTTGCACCCTTCATGCTGACAACAATTTCATCCACTGTGAGACCCTGACACTTATGAATTGTTACTGCCCAAGCCAGTGTAAGTGGGAATTGTCTTCTGGAGATTTGCGCTGCCTTCCTGTTTCCTTTTTCAAATTTCCCTTCGTGTCTTTTGATTGGAACTGCATTGGGATATCGGTCTTTCCACTGACTTCCAGAAATAGCACTTGTACCTACATTTTCGTTGTCAAATTTCACCAGAACTATAGCAACTCCTTTGTTTGTATTTTCTATGATACTTTCAACAGTTCCAATTACACCATTAACAAGTCCATCTCCAGTATCCACATTATATGTGAGCATCACTCGTGCACCAATTGCCAAAATGAGAGTCGTATGAAGCCCAGCAGTTTCAGAACGTTTCTGTGAAGTTGGTATTCTTTCCAAATTTAGTTGTCCTGTGCTGTCCGTTTTGTCATCTGATGCATGAATGTAAATACGCTGTTTAGGACTTGGTGCAAGTTTCTCCAATTTTGCCATATTCCTGTCATCAACATCACAGTTGAATGCAAATACGTGGAGTACATCGTGTGGGTAATTTGGATCATCTAAACTGATTTCTCTAGATTTCAATACCTCCAGATCTCTATTTGTACATTTCCCAACTCTAACACGGCAAAGCAATTCTGCAAATGCACAGTCATCTTTCTGACGCATAACTTCATCCAACTCATGTATTTTGAACTCTTCTTTCCAGAGACAACCATTCAACCTTTCGACTGGATCACGTACAGGTTGATATATTTGTGACTGTCTCACTGGAGGAAGTTGATACAAATCTCCAACTGCAAGAATACACACATTACCAAAATATATTGAATCTCCAGTAACTCCTTTAATTTCCTCTAGACGCTTGTGGATGTTCAACAACATATCTGATCCAACCATGGAAATTTCATCAATGATAACCAAGTGCAGATGTTCCAGCTTGGATCGTAGAGAATTCAGTTTCTCAAATGACAGATGGTCACCTTCTTTCCCATACTTAGTTGTTCGGAGAAGCAGCGCTGAGTGAACGGTCATTCCTCCAATATTAAATGCAGCAACTCCTGTAGGAGCAGTCAACAACACCGTGACATCTGTTGGTTTTATCCCACCTGACAGTGCTAACAACTTTCTAGTGTCTGAATGTATCAGTTTTATCACATGACTTTTTCCAACACCACCAGGACCACTCAAGAAAAGTCTGTATGGTTTTACAGTTTTACCCTGTTTCATTGCTATTACGGCAGCTTTGCACCACTGTCTGTGATAAAAAACGATCTCTGACTGTTTCACATTGAGTCTACGAATCATTTTTCGATATTCTGAGGGTGACATAAGCTCTCGGTCAGCTTCAGCTTGATAACGTGCTACAAGTTCTGATGTCTGGATACATTTTGGCGATTCAATCATGTTGGCATTTGCATCAAGATCTTCCTGGTCAATATCCCTCTCCACATCAATGTCTTCATTTATATCTTGCAAATTGTTATGCTCAGCACCGGGTGCAATGTTTGCCCATGCGTGTTCCGGTGGTCCATATTCTGCATGATCATGCATAGCTTGATCGATTAGTTCCAAATTTTGTGTGAATTTTGCCTCATTTTCACATATGGCATCGGCAACGGCAAAATAATGAGAAGCATAATCAGGAAAGCCTGCAGTCAGATCAACATCCTCATTTCTCCATGGTAAATATAGCATCAGTTTTGCTCGATAGAAGTTACTGGAGTCTTTTTCAAAACTAAACTTTCTAAATCGAATTACTGCTTCACATCGACGTTTATGCATTGTTCCTTTGCCATCTTTCAACTTGATGTACTTCGGGAGTCTATCTCTGTCAGCTAATCCTGCCTGTTCTTGATCCATTTCTAATACCACAGGAACACTGTCATCTATCTCTTCACCTCTGTCACAATGACTAACCGTATAATTGGCAGCAAAATCAGCAAGGCACAGGTTTTCCAATATGTTAGGTCTTGAAGCATATCTTATGATGATGTTACTTTGGAATATATCCTCATCTCCATCATCCAGATCATCAAGCTCTTTTTGTGGTTTCAGCACAGCTGATCGTTCTGTTTTTGCATCAGTATTGACAAACAACACCTGTCTACTGAATTTCTTCATTGGCATTGACAAAATTCGATACACAGCTTCTTGTGCACTTACTTCACGATGGTTCAAGAATACTGATCCCACACGTCTCAACATTGTTTTGATGTCCTGATCTTTGTATTCTTTGCACACTTGTTTCAATAGCTCTCCTACACCTTTTTCATTCTTGGTCATGTAAGCAGCTACATACATAACACATGCATATGCATCAACAATGAACTGGATATCAATGTTTGCTTGCCATGCTTTCAATACAGTAGGATTGTATGGATTAACATTAACTTCAGAAGGGTTTCTCCTCAGCAGTATATGTTTGCCTTTCTCAGAAACTGGCAACGCATTTGCATAAAGTTCTTCTGGTACATTCGCCATATCCAACAGTTTTGTCATACTAACATTCTTTGGGGTACTTTCATCGGACAATACCTCTTTCACTTTGCTGAGAACACACTTGGCACTTTCCTTGACCAGTTTTGAATTTTGTTCATCTGGTTCTCTGGCAATGATAGTTCTTGAACTCGGTGGTTTTGGGTATTTGAATCGACAACAACCCTTTTTTCTACAGTAAGACGAGTGACTATGGACTTGCAACCTTTCAACTAATGTGTGTAGCACAGGATCATCATCTGGCAGAGCACAAGATACATGTTTGTCCATGAAAGATGCAACAGCTTCATCAGATGCAACATCTAATTTTGGTGCATTTTTTACCCAAAGTAATGTGTGAGCATGAGGAGATCCACGAGCTTGAAATTCTATACGGATCACATAGTCAACAATCTCACCTAGCGGATGAGCATTCGATTTCAGTACATCTCTGAACAAAAGCTCTAATCTGTATTGAAACTGGCGTGCAGCAGTGACAGGGTTTGATCTCAACCACATTGATCTATCTGCAAATGACATAATTTTCACATCATCGTCACTCAGTATTGTACCATACTGTCGAGCTATTGGTTGAATTACATCAGGCCATTGCATGTCGGCAGCAGATACTGTGAAAAACCATGTAGGATTACCTACTTGTCGAACCATGGCGAGTACATCATAAAATACAGTTTGAAAGTAGGCCTGTGTCCCTCTAACATTCTTCAGGATTCTATATGCATGGTCAGATTGTATAAGTCTACTCATGTGTTCAACACTTTTCACCATACCAGCTGTGAGTCTTTTGCCACGAAAGTGTTTGCCACTAGCTCTACGAAACATGAAGTGATTGATATCACTCTGAACTTGTTTGCTTTCAGTAGCATATTGTGCACTAAGGAGATATTCAATTGATTTCGCAAATCGTCCATCTACATCAAGTAGTCTTTGGTTGAAGTATTTTCGTGGAGTTAAATGAATTGGTCGATCAGTTGTCAGTGCATTTGATCCATCTGGATATTTATCTGGATGTGACAATTCCTCAAAATTAGGATCACTCAGAAGTGGCATTGGCTTCTCGTTATCTCCTGGTGCAACACTTATCAATTTGTTTACTAATTCTGGATTTTCATTCATCATGCTGGTTTCATATGGCAAGCCGCAAACTTTAGAAGCTTCTTCAAAAGCATGCTCATCTTCAGCAACTAGTTCCTCATCAGAGTCATCACTTTCTGTGTTTTCCTTAGTCACAGTTGTCTTTCCATCACACGTTTCAGTCTCCAAAGATGATGCCACTCTACTCGTGTCAGACATATTAACATGTTTTTCAAGCACTTCGTCATTTGACAAGGATACACTTGTACCATCGCATACAGAGTATGGCTCAAACACAACATAGTGAGATTGACCAATCAATCCAAGATGAAATTCCTTATCACTGTGATATCTGGAACATACAGTGTGCATGGTAGAGCTTGACGTTGCATGAACATAAACAGTGAATGAAAACATATCTGCCAGTGCCTGTAGTGTTACGTGGTCTCCCCATTGATTTCCATATTGAACTTCATCAATGTACCTTATCCATTGCAACTCTCTTTGTGTTTCGATATCCTGTATTTCCCTGATAGCTCTATCATGTTCCGTTGGTTGCTCAGTATCAGCATTAGACAAATTTTCTGTTGCTATCCTGGCTGATATAAAGTCACGATAATTCTCAGCATTTGTGGTCATGAAATCAGCAACTTGTTCACGCAACAAAACTGGGTTACATGTAGTCACTCCTAGCCTGTCAAGGTGGTAACAAACAGAATAGAACATACAATTGCCATCACGTGGAACGTCAACAATATTCATCCTGTTTTTCCTAGCTAAGACATTCAACTTTGCATAGTCTGTCTGACAATGTTGTGGCAGATCTGACATTGATACATCAATCACAAATGTTGGTTGTTTTTCTTCTGAACAGCCCTGTGCTACACTTTCTGAACTATGGTCAGTAGAGCCAGGTGTTGATTGTGTTTCACACGAACTTTGTTTTCGTTTCTTCAAGCTAGGATCATCACAGCTAATTGCTTGCCAAAGCTCAACGTCATCATGTGCAGCATCACAGGCCCAGTTTTCATTGATTTCAATATTTGTGTAATGAGGGTTGTCTAACTTTAACCTGCGCAAAGCATTCAAAACTCTATCAGCATGTACATAATCATACATATAATGAGAGGAATGTTTCAGACTCCGTTTCAACTTCATGGGCACTATCTGTGATTCAGATGGCAATCGTGGGAACAGTTTACAAACAGCATCTAATTTTGATGGCACGTTAACTGCAGGACCATGTATACCATGTTGTTTTCCTCTTGGTAAACCAACCATTTTCATGAATGGGATTCTTTGCGATATCAATCTTAGTTCCAGCGCATTTAGGTCTTTCAGTTCACGTGGCTGTTGTTGTAGCGACAAGTTATTAGCCTTTGATTGTGCAGGCATTTTTCCTGTCTTCAGAGTCAAATCACATGTTCTACATATCCACTCTTGGCCATCATGCGACTTTAATCTATATGAAAGTACATCATTGAACAAACTGCTGGAACACTTCTTGTATCTATCTTCATTCAAGTGTATAACTGTCATTCTGTACATTAAACGGTGACATGAACAACATATATAATTTGCAGAATCCTTAACATTTTTCAAAAACTCTGAAATCACTGTTTCATTTTCTGGGATTATGTTAAACTTCACTTCTCTAATGATTCTCATTGATTTTTTCACATTTTCCTGTCTCAGTTTTCTCTTCTCTGGTGTTTCATTCTCACGAATGTGTTGCATTGAACTTTTCACTGTTCTCTGTCTTTTAACTCTCTTCTCTGTTGTTTCGTTTTCCCTTGATTCTGTATGTTTCTCTTGATCTGTGTTCTGCCTCAGTTTTCTCGTCTCTGGTGTTTCATTCTCACGAATGTGTTGCATTGAACTTTTCACTGTTCTCTGTCTTTTAACTCTCTTCTCTGTTGTTTCGTTTTCCCTTGATTCTGTATGTTTCTCTTGATCTGTGTTCTGCCTCAGTTTTGTCTTCTCCGGTGTTTCATTCTCACGAATGTGTTGCATTGAACTTTTCACTGTTCTCTGTCTTTTAACTCTCTCCTCTGTTGTTTCGTTTTCCCTTGATTCTGTATGTTTCTCTTGATCTGTGTTCTGCCTCAGTTTTGTCTTCTCCGGTGTTTCATTCTCACGAATGTGTTGCATTGAACTTTTCACTGTTCTCTGTCTTTTAACTCTCTTCTCTGTTGTTTCGTTTTCCCTTGATTCTGTATGTTTCTCTTGATCTGTGTTCTGCCTCAGTTTTGTCTTCTCCGGTGTTTCATTCTCACGAATGTGTTGCATTGAACTTTTCACTGTTCTCTGTCTTTTAACTCTCTTCTCTGTTGTTTCGTTTTCCCTTGATTCTGTATGTTTCTCTTGATCTGTGTTCTGCCTCAGTTTTCTCTTCTCTGGTGTTTCATTCTCACGTGATTTTCTCATTCTTAACTTAGACTCTGCTCTTCTTTGAGCAGTGCTTTTGCCTTTTGGTTTACCCATGATAAACTTCCGAATTTACAAAAAAATTGGAAGATATTTATATCGATGTGTGCTTAAAATGTAATTTGTGCAGTAAATCAACAAAATCAGACTTTATTTAAAGTCGGTTTTTTTCGTAACTTTTCGTTTTTCTTTAAACCTTTTGTTTAGGACAAAGATGATGTGAAATATGCTATGGATTTTGGTGACTTTTCTCTTTTTGATGAGGTGCGATGGAGTTTGATAATGGCAGGACCACACGTGATAACGATATGAAGAATGATACCAGGAACAGCACCTGAAAAGAGAAAAAAAACACAAATAAGAATATTTGTAAGTTTATATTAATTTCTGAATTGGTATTTATTTTACGACGTTTGGACGAAGGCAATTTTACCCGTCATCTAACGCCCTTGCATCGGGTGACACAATTGTGAATTCAGAATTCAGTAAACATGGTTCAGTAGGGAAAACCTCAATTTTTCAACCAGGATGAAAAACAAAACTTGCTTCATGCCGGGCCTGGGTTTGAACACACGGCCCTCCAGTTAGTCTGCTGTATCCGGTTTATAGGAAAATCAGATATGATTTCTTTCATTGCCCTATACCACAAACATGTTATACCTAATAATGAAGCCTGCAGAAGTAATGGTAACTTCGCCCCCAAAACTGTCATTTTAGATCATATAAACCACCCTAAAATTGGCCCTTTGGATCTGTACGAATGTGTAGCATTCGTACCATGTTCTGTCCCTTTGGATGATTCAACAGCACCCATACTGCTTGGGTACCTAGTAAGGTCCTAAACCTGCTACATGCATGATTAGAAAAGATGATCTTCGAGAAATGATAGAGTTTGAAATTCCAATGATAAAGTCCAATTTGAAGTTTCAGAAAATTCAAAAACAGACAAATTCCAAAAATTATCTACTACTTTGAGGGGAGGAGCCCATACAATCAGTGTAACAAGTATTGAAAGAATCCACAATGAGCTCTTTGAGAAGATACACTTTGAAAAAAGTTGATAAGACACCGGCAGACAGATGACAGACGATGCCGGACGAATGAGTATCGGAAAAGCTCTGCTGACTATCACCACAGCAGATCTAAAAACTCTCACCAAAGTCAGCAGGTGATGTCAAGCGTTCGGCAAACAACTGTTCGGCAAACAAGTACAAAACTGCACCTGCAAAGAAAAAGTGAATATTCTCATCACCAAAAAACAATATTTTCCATTAAGATCAACATTGAAACAATTGAACTAATCATTCAAGCAGTTCCAACCGCTTGAATATTATTTACACAACTGTATTTATTTGCAAATCGCAGATGTAACTTTTGAGATATCAATTAGCTATTTCATAGGTATATTTATACGACAGGGGAACTAAAAATATAACATACAAGCATAGACACATTCAAAGTACATCGCCCCCACTTCAAATAAATAAATATCCTCCAGCGCGGCATTGCCGGGGCACCTTCGGCCTTCGGCGCCCGACAATACCGCCGTGCAGCTCATAGACACTGTATTGGGAGGGGGCGATGGACAACATATCCTTTGGCGTCCGCTGATGCTGCACCGCGTGCATTGTGTACAAATGCACTTCTGAGGTAAATGTGCACAAATAATACTTCGGAGAGTGACATCGGCGGGCAATGAGATATCGTGTTATATATCGATTTTAGCCCGACAACTCAATGGTGAAAAATCACTTTAAAATTATCTGATCCGGATCCGGATTCGAAACGTCATCAAAATTGAATCACTTCTTTCTTGTCAGACACCCAACCAGTCCACCAAGTTTCGTCCAAATCTGTCCACAACATTTTGAGATATCCCGCTATGTATCGTTTTTGGCCCTATCTCCCAATGGTGAAGATTCACTTAAAAAATGATAGCAGCCGGATCCGGATCTTCACCAAAATCGAATCATTTCGTCCTTGTCATATATGACATATGCTACCTCTCCGACAGATTCCGTCCAAATCCGCCCACAACTTTTTGAGATATCTTGTTCACAGACAAACAGACAAACAGACATGGGTAACACAGACACAGATACATAACACATCCTTCACCCACCTTCGATAGCAGGGGTAAATATGATTTATGGGTGAATATAATTTATGGGTAAATATGAATTATGAGTGAATGTTATGCCAGTAAATATGGGTAAATATGGCTAAATATCATGCAAGTGACCAAGCGGCGTGTGGGGGAGGGGGGGGGGGGGGGAGAGGGTGGAGGGGTTGTGGGGAGGGTGAGGGAAGATTTGTAATCGCATCTTTTTGAACTTCTGAATGAAGTGAATGTGTATAAAAAAAGCTTTTCTAAGGTGAATGTGTATTTAAAAAAAGCTTTTCTAAGGTGAATGTGTATAAAAAAAGCTTTTCTAAGGTGAATGTGTATTAAAAAAAGCTTTTCTAAGGTGAATGTGTATTAAAAAAAAGCTTTTCTAAGGTGAATGTGTATTAAAAAAAGCTTTTCTAAGGTGAATGTGTATTTTAAAAAAGCTTTTCTAAGGTGAATGTGTATATAAAATCTCAGTCTCACAATTTCCTCGCGTGCTTTAGTACGGAGCTCCACCAGGGTTAAGACCGAGTGTCTCAGTAACGTCCTTTCCGGCGTCACCATAGCTACGACTGGGTGGTGTCAGCAACGTCATTTCCGGCGTCACGGTCACGTGCACCAGCGTTTTGCCTCGTCCGGGGCGGGGTGTAATCGATTTGCGTTTCCATGTATAATGCCAGAGCCCGAGGCTGCGTTATCCAAAATATGATGAACGAGAACGGCACTTGGAACAACGCCCCCGCCAGGCTAAGCAGTTTATGTTTGTATGCACTGATAGACCAGATCTGGATTCGGACCTGAACCAAAATCGAATCGGCTTGTTCCTGTTGAGAAAAAATTGAGACATGGCTCATTGTAAAGAACTCTCCGTGGGGAATACAATATGTTAATGCTGACGTCATCAGTCACGTGGTTCGCCCGCCATCTTGGAAAAACCAAAAAAATTTGCACCGCTACATCTCCGAAAGTACTGAAAAGAAAAAATTGAGACATGGCTCATTGTAAAGAACTCCATGGGGAATAAAATATGTTAATGATGACGTCATCAGTCACGTGGTCGGCCGCCATCTTGGAAAAACGGCAAAACTTTGCACCACGAAATCTCCAAAAGTGCTGAACAGAAAAAATTGAGACATGTGTTACATATTTAGGTGAATGTATGTAAATTACCATTCAGGTTGCTTATCCGTGTGTATTATATTAAGGGTTGTTGTGATGGGAGGGTCAGGAGCCCTTCGGAACCAGTGGCCGGAAACGGAAGTGGCCGGAAACGGAAGAAGAAAAAGACACGAGGAGAAAAAAAGGACGGTGCTTCTTCTTCCTCGCCCCGCGACGACGAGAAGGTGGAATCGACCTTACGCTGCGCGGAAAACGCGCCGTTGCGAAACGTCTGGCGAGAGGAGTTACCTGGGCGGTAAATACCTTTGGACACGTCCAGTCACTGTGAGGTCGTGCACGAAACCAAGCGTCCGGGACAGTTTGCCCCGTCTACAAAGACGCGTACGGGTCCGCACGGTGGGCCTCGCTCGCGTCGGAAGCCGCGCTGGGTTTTGCCCCGTCTACAAAGACGCGTACGGGTCCGCACGGTGGGCCTCGCTCGCGTCGGAAGCCGCGCTGGGTTTTTGCCCATCTACAAGGACGCGTAAGAGTCGCACTTGGGGCCTCGCGCACGTTGGACGCCGCGCTGGGTTTGCCCCGTGGCTTGGCAAGGAGGTGCGCTGCAGCCGCGGCCCCAGTCCGAGACGGCACGTTTAGAGCACGTCCGCCCGGGGCTCGTTCAACCGCCCGTGTGCGGAGAGGAGAGACATTGACCACGGAGGGAGTCAGGAGTGGGGCTCACGTGAGGAATGTATAAGATTAAGATGGCCATCTTAGAATTTGTGTAGATGAGTTCACATGGTTGTAATATTGATTGTGCAGTGTTGATGGTTGTTGATTGCTCAGTGAATATATTATTGATTATTCCGGATCCTTGGTGTGGGGTTTCTTCTTGACCGGAATTCATATTGATTGCGTTACGAAAGCGTATAAACCATATATCTTTCTGGCGGGGTCCCTCCCACGGTCCGGGGGTCACCAAGACCAGGTAGTTACCGGGAGGACCACGTAACAGAATTGGGGGCTCGTCCAAATTACGATTTGCGGTTTCGCAATTGGGTCTACGTCCGGGATCTAAAAGTGTATAAAATAATAAAATAATAATATTTTTGGTAATTAAAATTTATTAATTAATTAGTAATTGGTAATATTTTTTTTGAGAAATTGGGGAAAGTCTTGGGGTGAAGGTTAACAGGTGTTAACGATAGGCACCATGGCGTTTGTGGCACAGAACTTTGGGGTAACCCCGAGTGAGGCACAGTTCCGAGCGTTGCTAAAGTCGGATCTCTTGAAATTGGCCAAACATTTTAACTTGGAGGTCCGAACTAATTTGAGGAAGGCAGAGTTGCAGGCCACGGTGATACAATCTATGGTGGGATTAGGAACATGGGACGAGTTAGCCTGGGAGTGGCTACCCGAAGAACCAGAAGACGTGGAGCTCCGGAAACTGGAGTTGCAATTACGGAGCCAGGAACGGATCAAAGAAGAAGAAAGGAAAGCAGAAGAGAGAAGAGAAGAGAAGCAAGCAGAGGAAAGGAGAGTGGAACGAGAACTCCAGGAAAGGTTAAAAGAAGAAGAAAGGAAAGCAGAAGAGAGGAGAGAAGAGAAACAAGCAGAGGAAAGGAGAGGGGAACGAGAACTCCAGGAAAGGTTAAAAGAAGAAGAAAGGAAAGCAGAAGAGAGGAGAGAAGAGAAACAAGCAGAGGAAAGGAGAGGGGAACGAGAACTCCAGGAAAGGTTAGCAGAAGAAGAAAGGAAAGCAGAAAAGGAAAGAGCAGAAGAAGAAAGGAAAGCAGAAAAGGAAAGAGCAGAAGAAGAAAGGAAAGCAGAGGAGAGGAGAGAAGAGAAACAAGCAGAGGAAAGGAGAGTGGAAAGAGAACTCCAGGAAAGAAGAGAAAAGGAACAAGCAGAGGAAAGGAGAGCTGCAAGGGACCTCGAAGCAGAGGAGAGAAAAGCGGAAAGGGAATTAAAGGAACGTGACATGCAGCTTCAGCAAGAAATCAAATTCAAGGAGCTGGAGTTAATGAGAGAACGGGGAGAGGCACCACCCTTGCTGACGGGGTCGACACCTAACCAGAAAACCTGGGATGTGGGCAGACATGTGAGGCTGGTTCCACCGTTCAGTGAAAAAGAAGTCGCGAAATTTTTTCCACACTTTGAGAAAGTGGCTCGACAATTAAACTGGCCGGAGGAGGCATGGACCATACTCGTGCAAAGTGTGCTGGTGGGGAAAGCTCAGGAAATTTATTCGGCGCTACCAATGGACCAATGTGCAGATTATGAGGTACTGAAGAAGCACATCCTCAAAGCCTATGAGTTGGTTCCGGAAGCTTACAGGCAAAAATTCAGGAATGCCAGGAAGAGGGAGAGTGAGACCCATGTGGAGTTTGCCAGAGTGAAAGAAAACATGTTTGATCGGTGGTGTGAGTCAAAAGGAGTCGGGAAAGACTTCGAAACATTGCGGGACTTGATCCTGGTGGAGGAATTCCAGCAGTGTGTCCACGAGGACATCAAAGTGTACCTGCAGGAAAAGAAAGTACCGAAGTTGTGGGACGCAGCCACCATGGCAGATGATTATGCCTTAACCCACCGAATAGGGGTCCACGAACCTAACTCCTCGCCTAGATCTCCGCAGGGGAGGTGGGGAACAGCAGGTGCGGAGAACGACCATACATGGCGGCGGCCTCGAGAGGATTATGGGGACAACTATGATACCCCACCGGTTCGAAATCGGAGGGATGAGGGCCCAAGACCAACTTATAGTTCGGGGGGCCCGAGGCAGACCACGAGTTTTTCCTCCGGGCCTACTTGCGCTTTTTGCAAGAAACCTGGACACTTGATGTCCAGTTGTTACCGCAGGAAAAGCGAAGACCCAGAGCGGAGTCCGACTACTACGACTCCAAACGCAATGGCCATTGTGAGAAATCGCCATCAAAAGGGTTACCAACCCTTTATTTCAGAGGGGTTTGTGTCACGGGATGGAGCCTCGACTAACCGGAAACCGGTTAGGATATTGAGGGACACAGGGGCACATCAATCTTTAATGCTTGAAGGCATTTTGCCATGGTCCGAGGAGACGGCAACGGGGGATAGTGTTCGTTTACAGGGGATCGGGGGCGGTGTTAGTGCTCCCCTTCATGTCATCCATTTGGAGTCCGATTTGGTGTCAGGACCGGTCACCGTCGGTTTACAAGCCACGCTTCCTGTAGAGGGTGTATCTGTGGTTATTGGGAATGATTTGGCCGGGGGTCAAGTTTATGGTAACCTGAGGGTTGGTAAAGAGCCCAGCAGGGAAAATAACGCCACACCAGCTCGGGATGGCGACAAAAGTGCCAAGTTATTTGTAGGGGGACTGAACTTCAAAACAGAGGAAGAAGTTCTGACCTCTGTCTTCAACAGATATGGGCCGCTGGTGGAAGTGCGGTTGGTAAGAGACTGGGAAACGCAACAGTCAAGAGGGTTCGGCTTTGTCACGTTTGCCAGCACAAAAGACGCCAGAGAGGCAGAGAAGAATTGGAATGGCAAGGATTTGGAGGGTCGGACCATAACAGTAGGGAAGGCATTTCGTAGGCGTCGAGAGGTCTACAGGAGAGGACAACTGGGCGGTAGTTTTGGTGGTGGCCGAGAAGGAGACCGCTATTCATGGGACTACAGGGACCAGTGGTCCCACCATAATTATTAGGGAAGTTCTGAAAAGTTGAAGCACTGAAGGCGGCGGAGCCGCCGAGCCAAGATTCCTACACGAATTAACCGTGAACGCCGTTCCTAAAGGCGTCCAGGCAGGGAACTTTTATGCACGGACTAACCGTGAACTCCACGTTCCTCAAGGCGCCCATGTAGAGAACTTTCCTGCACGGACTAACCGTGAACTCCGCGTTCCTAAAGGCATCCATGTAGTGAATACTCGGCTTGGCCTCCCGGAAAAAGTGCTATCGAGTTGCCTAACTTTGGATCTTGGATCAACCCCTTAACCTTCATTCCCAAGAAACTGACGGTCAAAGTCAGAGGGTCATGAGAGGGAGTTTGATTTGGCAGGGACAATGTCGTTGTTGGTACTTAGTCCAGAGGGAGTAATCTGGAGGGTTGAGTGATCTGGTTTGTTTCTCCAAATTGGCCGGCAAAGAAAGTTTTCGCTGGGTTCAAACTTTCTTTCTTGAAGGGGGGGAGTGTTACATATTTAGGTGAATGTATGTAAATTACCATTCAGGTTGCTTATCCGTGTGTATTATATTAAGGGTTGTTGTGATGGGAGGGTCAGGAGCCCTTCGGAACCAGTGGCCGGAAACGGAAGTGGCCGGAAACGGAAGAAGAAAAAGACACGAGGAGAAAAAAAGGACGGTGCTTCTTCTTCCTCGCCCCGCGACGACGAGAAGGTGGAATCGACCTTACGCTGCGCGGAAAACGCGCCGTTGCGAAACGTCTGGCGAGAGGAGTTACCTGGGCGGTAAATACCTTTGGACACGTCCAGTCACTGTGAGGTCGTGCACGAAACCAAGCGTCCGGGACAGTTTGCCCCGTCTACAAAGACGCGTACGGGTCCGCACGGTGGGCCTCGCTCGCGTCGGAAGCCGCGCTGGGTTTTGCCCCGTCTACAAAGACGCGTACGGGTCCGCACGGTGGGCCTCGCTCGCGTCGGAAGCCGCGCTGGGTTTTTGCCCATCTACAAGGACGCGTAAGAGTCGCACTTGGGGCCTCGCGCACGTTGGACGCCGCGCTGGGTTTGCCCCGTGGCTTGGCAAGGAGGTGCGCTGCAGCCGCGGCCCCAGTCCGAGACGGCACGTTTAGAGCACGTCCGCCCGGGGCTCGTTCAACCGCCCGTGTGCGGAGAGGAGAGACATTGACCACGGAGGGAGTCAGGAGTGGGGCTCACGTGAGGAATGTATAAGATTAAGATGGCCATCTTAGAATTTGTGTAGATGAGTTCACATGGTTGTAATATTGATTGTGCAGTGTTGATGGTTGTTGATTGCTCAGTGAATATATTATTGATTATTCCGGATCCTTGGTGTGGGGTTTCTTCTTGACCGGAATTCATATTGATTGCGTTACGAAAGCGTATAAACCATATATCTTTCTGGCGGGGTCCCTCCCACGGTCCGGGGGTCACCAAGACCAGGTAGTTACCGGGAGGACCACGTAACACATGGCTCATTGTAAAGAACTCTCCATGGGGAATAAAATATGTTAATGATGACGTCATATGTCATGTGGTCGGCCGCCATCTTGGAAAAACGGCAAAACTTTGCACCACTATATCTCCAAAAGTGCTGAACAGAAAAAATTGAGACATGGCTCATTGGAAAGCACTCTCCATGGGGAATAAAATATGTTAATGATGATGTCATCAGTCACGCGGTCGGCCGCCATCTTGGAAAAACGGCAAAACTTTGCACCACTATATCTCCAAAAGTGCTGAACAGAAAAAATTGAGACATGGCTCATTGTAAAGAACTCCATGGGGAATAAAATATGTTAATGATGACGTCATATGTCACGTGGTCGGCCGCCATCTTGGAAAAACGGCAAAACTTTGCACCACTATATCTCCAAAAGTGCTGAACAGAAAAAATTGAGACATGGCTCATTGGAAAGAACTCTCCATGGGGAATAAAATATGTTAATGATGACGTCATATGTCACGTGGTTCGGCCGCCATCTTGGAAAAAAATTGCACCTCCATATCTCTGAAAGTGCTGAATAGAAAAAGTTGAGACATGGCTCATTGAAAAGAACTCTCCATGGGGAATAAAATACGTTAATGATGACGTCATCTATCACGTGGTTCAGCCGCCATATTTGTTCGAAATGGCCGATAAAAAAGTACATTCGGGCAAGTCCTCGGTGGCGACGGTGAGTTGCAGGTGCCTGCAATATAAAAATCACTCATTCAACCAGTTTGAATAGAGAAAAGGAGTCATTCTGCTGTTTTGTGTCACTGTGTGTACCGCAATGAACATGGAGAAAAGAAAGAAAACCAGAGAATTGTCTGAGGAGGTCAGACACAAAATTGTAGCCAAGCATGGACAATCTCAAGGCTACAAGTCCATCTCCAGAGACCTTGATGTTCCTGTATCCACCGTACGCAATGTTATCAGGAAGTTTGAGGCTCATGGCACTGTAGCCAACCTCCCTGGACTTGGCCGCAAGAGAAAACTCGATCGAAGATTGTAGCGAAGGATTGTTTGAATGGTGGAGAAAGCCTCGATAAACTGTCAAAAAGATTCAAGCTGATCTTCAGACACAAGGTATGACAGTTTCAACTCGCACCATCCATCGCTAAATCAATGAAAGGGGATTCTATGGTAGGAGATCCAGGAGCATCCCACTGCTGCGAAAGACCCAAAACACACCTGAACAAGCCAAAATCCTACTGGGAGAATGTCCTGTGGACAGATGAGACCAAATTAAAGCTTTTTGTGAAAGCATATCATCTCAATGTTTACAGAAAGCAAAACAAAGCCTTTAAAGAAAAGAAAACCATCCCTACAGTCAAACACGGAGAATGTTCAGTGATGTTTTGGGGTTGCTGTGCTGCCTCTGGCACTGGGGGTCTTGAATGTGTGCATGACATCATGAAATCAGATTACCAAGGCATTTTGGAGTGCAATGTTCAACCTAGTGTCAGAAAGCTGGGTCTCCGTCGAAGGTCATGGGTCTTACAGCAGGACAATGACCCCAAACACACTTCAAAAAGCACCCAGGAATGGTTCAAGACAAAACGCTGGATTGTCTGAAGTGGCCAGCAATGAGTCCAAATCTAAATCCCATTGAACATATGTGGGGAGATCTGAAAACAGCAGTTGGGAGAAGGCACCCTTCAAATCTGGGAGAACTGGAGCAGTTTGCACAAGAAGAGTGGGCCAAACTGCCAGTAGAGAGGTGTAGGAAGCTCATTCATGGCCATAAGAAGAGCTTGACTGCAGTTATTTTGTCCAAAGGCCGTGCTACCAAATATTAAATCGAGGGTATCAATAATTTTGTCAATGCCATTTCTTTTTATTTTCTGATTTAAAAGGAGAGATTAAGTTCTGAATCAAAAAACAAAGGTTCTGTAATATCAACAGTTAAATAAATAATTGTGGAGACCAACTACTTTTCTCAATTTCAACTAATTTTTCGAGAAAATTGTGAGTTATTTGAAAAAAGTGCCAGGGTGCCAATATTTTTTGGTCAAGATTCATAGACATATTCATATTCATTTACATTTACATACATATTCATATACATATACATATTTATAGTCTACTTGCCAAGCCTATAGAGCCCTCTTGTGAACCCGGAAATGTTGAGTACCCCAACGTTTTAAGTTAGAAATGTACAGTATGGGTCCCCAGGACTTAGAAACTGCCGGATGCTAACTTGCATATGTTGGGCAATTAGCAAAATTCGCATTAATAGCATTAACCCTATCAAACATAGGCCTGGGACACTGAAATTTCTGTTTCGCTCTATTGCTCCGTTTGAATGCTTCGTGTGAGCAAACTATTTGAAGGATCTGTATGAAATTTGGACATAATACACTTAGACAGACATGCTTTCCGTGAGTGTTCTTATAAAAAATTTCCTGCGATCAAAATTTCATGTGAAAAAAGGGATGTAAAAGCCGTGGATTTTTTTTCACCCGACATTTTCTTGCGCGGTTAGTGCCCCTACTCTCATGTTGAGCTACAGTTTCAATGTTAGTGTTTATTTGAACAGATCGTAACCTGGCACGTTCAGCGCACTAAGCCCCATCTCGCTAGCTGCTATAGTTTTTGAGATCTTGAGTATTTAGATTTAGATTAATTTTTAGTTTTTTTTTGAGTATTCAAAATTTGCAGTACCAATAGGTGCACACATACTTTCTGTCTGACAGTTATGAAATTTGGTGATCTCATAGAGTTTTGGACGCCCTTTCCAACAGTGTATTTAGAATTTTGCTGCGACAGAAATGACGTCATTTACGAAATATTTACGAAATTAACTATTTTTGGGATCACCAAGTGACCATAGGCTCTGCTCGGGTTAATTAGAATAATCGCTTGTATTGACAATATTTCATGTATGTCTTGTAGGCTGGTGCCTCTACAATAACATTTTTTTTCTTTTTTTTCCAGGTTGGCATGGCAGGGAAGAAATGCCTATTCGCGCCCTGCGACGGCAGGGACAATGACTTCAAAACGTCCGGATCCATAGGCATAGCATCTCTACTTAATAGGAGTGAAGAGCTTGGAGATACAGCTATACATGAGACTTTGTCAGACATCATTGCTACCCATGGTGCTACATCAGCCTCTGTATTATGTCACAAATCATGTTATAGCTCATATACCTCTAGGTCGAGAAATGTAAAACGTAAGTCGGACGCAAGTAATAGTCAGCCAGGAAAGCGAATTCTTCGCTCTAAAGTATCTGCCTTCGAGTATTCGAAAGACTGTCTGTTCTGTGGTCTCATTTGTGAACCAAAAGACCCCAAACACCCTGAAAGGTGGAAGCCAGTTAAACAATGCCAGACTGTAGACAGACAAGGTATTCCACCCTTCAGAGACGTCATCTTGTCTAAATGTGATGAGCGCCAGGATGACTGGGCTGAGGTAGTGGCGCTACGGGTGAATGGCGTCGTGGAGCTGCCTGCAGCTGATGCGCAGTATCACACCAAGTGCTACAATGACTTTAGGAAGGTGTCTATTGACTCAAGTGCAAGTGATAGTTGTAAACCAGTTGACAGCTGCTTAACTGCTGTCATTGACCATGTGAATGCAAACAAGTCGTTCACCTGGACTGTGTCAGAGTTACATGATGTATATGTAGTTAATTCCGGGGACCACTGCAGGAAGCAGATGCTATCCAACTTGTGTGATTATTATGGTGACACTATAGTTGTACTTAGGGTTGAAGGGTGCGATACTATTGTTGGCTTTAGACAGTGCGTTGGTAAGTCACTCAAACTAGTAAAACAAGCTGAAACCTCTAGTGCTGATGATGATGTCACCAAGCTTGTCAGGAGAGTGCGAGCAGAGGTCCGGAATATTCCCTTGCCCGGTCAATATGACCTTGGCAGCTTCCGACATGACAAGGTCGTTCAAGCCACAAGTCCAACCCTTCTGAAGCTTGTCTCCAGTCTCGTGTCCAAGGAAGGAAAAGTGACTAAACCATCACTTACACTCGCTCAATGCATCCAGCAGCACATCAGTAGGAGCTGGAATCAGACACCTCTGGGGCTTGCTGTCAAACTCCACCACAAGTATGGCAGCTCAGAACTGGTTCAGAACCTACATGAGCATGGCATTGTCACTACCTACAATGAAGTCCTACGGTTCCGGAAGTCAGCTGCCAAATATACTTCTGAGGACCCAGATAAGTTCCTGCGTGCAGTCGGCCTGGAGAGGCACATCGGCCCTATCCACAGTTGGGGTGATAATTTTGATCTTGTGGTCTTCACACCCAATGGTCGCCGCATGACTCATGCCATGGCCACTCAGTTTGTGCAGAATCCAGCAGGTCTCCTGTTCCCCGGAGGAGCCACACCTGGTGGTAAGGTCATGTCGCTGAAACTACCCCGTCTGACGAAGCTTGAAGCTGGGAAACTTAGTATAGCTCATAAGAGCAGTTTTGTCATTGAACATTACACAGGCCCCAAGAAGATGACTCCACCCGCTCTGAAAGAAGTCCCAAGAACTGATGCTTTCCAAGATGCCATCAAACAGAGTGTTTCAAGAGCACAGAAGAAGGATGCTGCTTGGCTCTCGCAGCTCCACTCTTCCCCTCTTCCCCTGGACTGGGCAGCCTACAATGTTGTGCAAGATCGCAATGGTGATGACAGTGCTCCAAAGCTGAAGACGATAAGTGTCTTTGGACCACTGCTTGACTCGCCCCCTGCCCACCCTGATACAGTGCTCAGTACCATTGCCTACTTAGACACATCACTGAGGCAGCTTGGCATGAGCCACAGTCACATCACGTTTGACATGCAGCTGTACGTGATCGCTTGCCTGATCAAGTGGAGTGATCTGCAGTGATGGTCATCAGTGGTTCTCAGACCTGGGATGATGCACAGTTGCACACTCTCATGTCATTCATTGGCTCAATCGGACAACTGATGAATTCAACAGGTGTGGAGGAGCTAGTCGGTGCATCATTTGGAGGCCTGAAATCCATCTTCAACGGGAATGCCTGGCCCAAGGCTATGCGAGCCTTCCGTATGGTTGTGTCTGCTCTTCTTCATGACTTCTTAGAGGAGGGAGAGAAGACTCACGAGCAGATAACGGCATTCCTGGAGAAAGCCAGAGAGCACCCCACAGGCCGGCTATGGGTGGATTGTTTCATCACCCCTACCCTAATAGCTCACAGGTTCTGGCGAGCAGAAAGAGAGGGTGATTGGATGCTGCAACAACACTGCCTTGAAGAGATGCTGCCCTATTTCTTTGCTGCCGGTCATCACCACTACGCAAGATGGATCACATGGCATCTGCGCGACATGCAGTACCTTCCTGCTACTGCCAAGGATGACCTTTACGCTGGAAGCCATGTGTGCCGCCACTCTGATGGTGCAGCTGCAGTGAGTGGAGACATGTTTGGGGAGCAGACATGCATCAAGCAAGGGAAGGGAGTAGGAGGCATGAAGGGCATCTCCACCAACCCTGAGCAGGTCGCCGTGTGGATCCAATCTTTCGGCATCTGCTCCTATCTCTCCAAGTCATTGGATGAGATTTACGACGATGCTGAAGCACCGGATAAGACAATGAAGCCCAACAGACACAAAGAAGAGGGTAAAGGATGGCGGGAATTGGACGCGGAGGACCGGGCTAAAATCCTGAGAGTGCTACAGGAAAACTCCCATCCACTCACCATAGAGACCGCGACCCTCCACCATATCATAAATGGCCAGGTGGCAGATGAAAAGGTGAATGTGCAAGATGCATTGAAGATCGGACAGGACATGAGCACACTGTTCTCTTCATCACTTCCTGAGAGATTTCATGCGCCCATCTCAAATAAGGTGGTGACAATGACATTCACCAAAAAAAGAGTGAAGGTCAATGCGAAGATCATATGTGACCTTGAGGCGTTGTTTGCTCGGCTGCTGGTGGTGGGGAGCAAGAGAAGAATGGAGCTCTCTGCCCTCTTTGACTACGAGCTCGGCCCGGTCCCTGCATCCATCATCGATGAGTATGGATGCCTCAGGAAGGGTAACAAGTCTGTGATCGTCCAGCGCCTTGGAATCCTTGCCCCCAATCCCCACCCACCACATGTTGTACTCGTTGATGCATCGCGGCTCATCTACCACGTGGTGTGGCCATCGTCAGGCACTATGGCTGACCTCGCAGCCAGCATGGGGTGCCGGCTTAATCGCTACATCACCGAAACATTTGTCATCTTTGGCCGGTATGAGCAAGTCTCTGCCAAAGACCGTGAGAGGCAGAGAAGAGCTGGGGAGAGCTCAACAGAGTACCGACTCTCACTGACAACCCCTCTACCTAGCCGCGACAAAGTGATGAAGAACAAGACAAACAAACGGAGACTGGGTGAGCTCCTGTGCACACACAGCATAGGACATCACATCAAGATGGTCAGCAAAGCAGACAGTATTGTCACTCATGACGAGGCTGACGTCTCCCTCATCTCATACATGTTGGATGCAGCCAGTCGCGGAGCTGAAACTGTCCGCATTCTCAGCGACGACACTGATGTTTTCATACTCATGGTCTATTGGTGCTGGAAGGTGGGTATCACATGTAACCTGCAGATGGAGAGATGGGATGGCACTATTCTCAACATCAATTCGACAGTAGAGAATCTCTGTGAGCAGTGTCGCTCCATCCTGGCTATGCATGCTCTCTCCGGTTGTGACACCACCTCCTATCCCGCGGGGAAAGGGAAGGTGTCCGCACTCAAGGCCATGAGAGTAGTACCTGGTGACCTGCTTCACTTCATCGGAGAGGAGGGAGCTACTGATTTACAGATTACAGAGGCAGTGAGTGGTTTCTTCCTGGCTCTGTACAACGAGAGGGAGTCGGCATCTCTGAACGTCGCCAGATATGACATCTACCGAAAGCGCAAAACCCCCCCTGCACTGAAGACACTGCCTCCTACAGAGCGCAACGCTCTCCTCCATGGACGGCGTGCCCATCTACAGGTGCTGCTTTGGAAAGCAGCAGACTGCCCTGACCCACCAGCTGTGGACATAACAGAGTTTGGATGGAATAAGAAGTAAGGCGAGAAGGGAGAGGAAGTCATCATGCTCATCCTGGATGCAAGCCCCGTTGCTCCTCCTGCCGTGTTGGAAATGATCAGCTGTAGCTGCAAAGCTGGGTTAAAGCCCTGTTTAACAGCAAAGTGCAGCTGCGTAGCTGCAGGCCTGGCCTGTACCAGCTACTGCTTCTGCAAAGGCTCTGATAGTACATGTTGCAACACACTCACACACTTACAGCAAGAAGAGCAATATGACAAGAATGTAGAGTCAGGAGAAGAAGATGAAGACGATGAGGATGAGTTTTATGATGAGGATATGCTTTATAACAGTGCAGAGTAGTAGAGGTGCAAGACGCTCTTTCTTGATGGAAGTTTTATGTTGTGTAACTAGTGCACATATTTTTCAGCTCTGATAATTTTGGGTATACTTGTGTTTTAATTTTGAGGATATTATTTACCCATAGTCATATTATTCTAGTTTGGTATGGTACTTGCCTTTGTTACCTCCAATACCTGTGAATAAAAGTGGAGCAATAGAGGGAAACAGAAATTTCAGTGTCCCAGGCCTATGTTTGATAGGGTTAATGCTATTAATGCTAATTTTGCTAATTGCCCAACATATGCAAGTTAGCATCCGGCAGTTTCTAAGTGCTGGGGACCCATACTGTACATTTCTAACTTAAAACTTTGGGGTACTCAACATTTCCGGGTTCACATTGCTGGCAAGTAGACTAACATGGGAACCAGAGTATACAAATCCGTCCATAACTTTTTGAGAATTCATCCCATATAATTTATCATGTATGGCCCCATCTCGTAATGGTGAAATAACTTAAAAATTAAAAAAAAAACCATGGCCGGATCTTCATCAAAATCTAATCGGTTCGTCCTTGTCACACAACCAACCTGCCCACACGTTTCGTCCTAATCCGTCAATAACTTTTTGAGATATAATGCCCACAGACAGACGAAGGTAAACATCGTCGCAAGGTTTTAGCGTTTCGATTTGTTTTTCCACGTAATTGCTTGCGCAACATCATTTTTGCAAACATGTACATATCACGGGCGCCTATAGTAAACAATGACGTGATGCAAGGATGAAATGCTGGGTAAACAAAGCAGACCACCCGCAGGGCGAGCTGGCAAACTTTTTCAACATCTTTGGTGGCCCGGCGCTCTCACGCCGAGAACAAAATATAAGAAAGCCTAATCAACCGAGGGAGCAAAACAAAATCGGAAAGGAAAAGCATCTCGAAGGTCAGAACAACAACACGACGAAGACAAATCTCCGATTTTAACTTGTTGGAGGTTAAATCGGCAAGAAACTCGATAGCGAGAACTAATAACAACTTACGAGTGATAATACAAGATATATTCACTGGTAAAAGGTTGATAGAATGAACAAGGGTGAAAGGAGATATAAATGCGTGGGAAATGATTAGAACATGCGATTTGGACGGACACCATTATCTGGAGGGAGAAAATGGGAAAGTGTTTCATGAACATTCGATTTGGAGAAGCGCAGAAAACAAACCGAAACATTTCGTGGAAATGACTCGTTTATTTCCATTTCTTGTGTCGGGATCTTTTCCATTTCTTTATATATTAATGGACGCAACATTCTCATTTTCTGATGAAACTTGATAAACAAGACTCAAGAAATCTGATTGCAGGATAGTGCGGATGTAGTGCGTTTACCTGTGCTTCCTAATTTGGGTTCGATTCCCGACCCGATAATAACCTGTCAAATGAGTGCTTCGCAGACCAAATGCTGCATCACCAAGTGTTAGGTGGACTGTTTGATAACAATACTAATAATGACAATAATAATAGTAAAAATAATAAACCACAGTATTTAGATAGTGCTAATAAATCTAAACAAGCCATTTACAGATGTTCCATTGATACAGCAGTCCAAGCCTGTGCAATGGTTGTCAACCTATGGTTGTTTGGCGGTGCCCTGTGCTGTATAAATGCTAATCGTCGAGCAAGGAAGCAGTAGGTACCATTTTAAAGTAGTTGGTATGAACTCAGATTGTGTTCAAACCACCGACCTCCCAGACTCAGGGCAGTGAGGCTAACACAAACCATTAGACCATCGAGGCTGGTATTATATTTGGTGAACGTTGAAGATCCCACGTGGAGGTGCCCATGTTGAAGATCCCACGTGGAGGTGCCCACGTTGTGGTGCCCACGTGTAGGTGCCCACGTTGAGGTGCCCAGGTTGAATTTCCCACGTTGAAGATCCCACGTGGAGGTGCCCATGTTGAAGATCCCACGTGGAGGTGCCAATGTTGAAGATCCAACGTGGATGTGCCCATGTTGAGGTGCTCACGTTGAAGATCCAACGTGGAGGTGCCCATGTTGAAGATCCCATGTGGAGGTGCCCATGTTGAAGATCCCACGTGGAGGTGCCCATGTTGAAGATCCCACGTGGAGGTGCCCACGTTGAGGTGCCCAGGTTGACGATCCCACGTTGAAGATCCCATTTGGAGGTGCCCATGTTTAAGATCCCACGTGGAGGTGCCCACGTTGAAGATCCAACGTGGATGTGCCCACGTTGAGGTGCCCACGTTGAAGATCCCACGTTTAAGATCCCACGTGGAGGTGCCCATGTTGAAGATCCAACGTGGATGTGCCCATGTTGAGGTGCCCACGTTGAAGATCCCACAAAGAGATGCCCACGTTGAGGTGACAACGTTGAGGTGCCCACGTTGAAGATCCCACGTGGAGGTGCCCACGTTGAAGATCCCACGTGGAGGTGCCCACGTTGAGGTGCCCACCTTGAGGTACCCACATTGAAGATCCAACGTGGAGGTGCCCAGGTTGAGGTGCCCACATTGAGGTGCCCATGTTGAGGTGCCCATGTTGAGGTGCCCCTGTTGAAGATCCAACGTGGAGGTGCTCACGTTGAGGTGCCCACATTGAGGTGCCCACGTTGAATATGCAACGTGGAGGTGCCCACGTTGAGGTACCCACATTGAAGATCCAACATTGGAGATCCCATGTTGAAGACATGTTGAAGATCCCACGTTGAGGTTCCCACGTTGTAGATCCAACGTTGCAGATCCCATGTTTAAGATCCCACGTTGAAGATCCCAAGGTGAATATCCATGTTGAAGAACCCTCGTTGAAGATCCCACGTTGAAGATCCCACGTTGAAGATCATACATTGAAGATCCCACGTTGAAGATCCCACGTTGAAGATCCCACGTTGAAGATCCCACGTTGAATATCCCACGTTGAAGATGCCACGTTGAAGATGCCACGTTGAAGCTCCAACGTTGCAGATCCCATGTTTAAGATCCCACGTTGAAGATCCCAAGCGTGAATATCCAACGTTGAATATCCATGTTGAAGATCCCACGTTGAAGATCCTACGTTGAAGATCCCACGTTGAAGATCCAACGTTGAAGATCCCACGTTGAAGATCATACGTTGAAGATCCCACGTTGAAGATCCCACGTTGAAGATCCCACGTTGAAGATCCCACGTTGAAGACACCACGTTGAAGACACCACGTTGAAGACACCAGGTTGAAGATCCCACGTTGAAGATCCCACGTTGAAGATACCACGTTGAAGACACCACGTTGAAGACACCACGTTGAAGACACCAGGTTGAAGATCCCACGTTGAAGATCCCACGTTGAAGATACCACGTTGAAGATACCATGTTGAAGATACTACGTTGAAGATACCACGTTGAAGATACCACGTTGAAGATACCACGTTGAAGATTCATGTTGAAGATCCCACGTTGAAGATCCCACGTTGAAGATCCCACGTTGAAGATCCCACGTTGAAGATCCCACGTTAAAGATCCAACGTGGAGGTGCCCACGTTGAAGATCCAACGTGGAGGTGCCCAAGTTGAGGTGCCCACGTTGAATATCCCACATAGAGATGCCCACGTTGAAGATCCCACGTTGAGGTGCCCACATTGAGGTACCCATGTTGAAGATCCAACATTGGAGATCCCATGTTGAAGAAATGTTGAATATCTAACGTTGAAGACACATGTTGAAGATCCCACGTTGAGGTTCCCACGTTGAAGATCCAACGTTGAAGATCCATGTTGAAGATCCCACGTTGAAGATCCCACGTTGAAGATCCCACGTTGAAGATACCACGTTGAAGATCCTACGTTGAAGATCCACGTTGAAGACACCACGTTGAAGACACCACGTTGAAGATACCACGTTGAAGATCCATGTTGAAGATCCATGTTGAAGATCCCACGTTGAAGATCCCACGTTGAAGATCCCACGTTGAAGATCCCACGTTGAAGATCCCACGTTGAAGATCCCACGTTGAAGATCCCACGTTGAAGATACCACGTTGAATATCCCACGTTGAAGATCCCACGTTGAAAATACCACGTTGAAGATCCCACGTTGAAGACACCACGTTGAAGATCCAACGTTGAATATCCATGTTGAAGATCCCACGTTGAAGATCCCACGTTGAAGATCCCACGTTGAAGATACCACGTTGAAGATCCTACGTTGAAGATCCACGTTGAAGACACCACGTTGAAGACACCACGTTGAAGATACCACGTTGAAGATACCACGTTGAAGATCCATGTTGAAGATACAACGTTGAAGATCCCACGTTGAAGATCCCACGTTGAAGATCCCACGTTGAAGATACCACGTTGAAGATACCACGTTGAAGATCCCACGTTGAAGATCCCACGTTGAAGATCCAACGTTGAATATCCATGTTGAAGATCCCACATTGAAGATCCCACGTTGAAAATCCAACGTTGAAGAACCCACGTTGAAGATCCAACGTTGAAGATCCCACGTTGAAGATCCCAAGGAAGTAGGTGAGTTATCGCCAGCATTATGAACAAGTACAAATTTGTGCAACCCTCAGTCAAACCAGGAAGGTGGGAATACGTTCTCACGACCCAAAAGGAAGGTGGGAATAATTGGGGCTGTAAAATAAGTAGTAGTAGTAGTAGTAGTAGTAGTAGTAGTAGTAGTTGTGGTAGTGGTAGTAGTAACAGTAGTAGTAGTAGTAGTAGTAGTAGTAGTAGTAGTAGTACTAGTAGTAGTAGTAGTAGTAGTAGTAGTAGTAGTAGTAGTAGTAGTAGTAGTAGTAGTAGTAAAGACCCACGAATAAAAGTTATTTACTCGATACAATAAAATCAATCTTTGGGAAACGTTTGACAAAACGATCTTGTAAATCAATATTGAACGATATATTATTTATCTGCAACACTTGATTTTCAGGTTGTTGAGTTTGATTCAGCATTTGTTACGTTCTCTCAAACGTCCATTGTGGTAAAGAAGCGAAAATTATTTCATCGAGATTACGATGTACAAATATGTGTGATACTTTCAGAGTTTGCATTCTGGTGCTTGTATGATCTCACTCTGCCAAATCATCGGCAGCAGATGCTCATCTGCCCATCAAACCCTCCCTTGTATACCCTTCCAACCCACCACTCCTCTCCCATAACCCCTAATCTAGAAGCACCTCGTAAAAAGCACCGCAGACATCTGGCCCGTACTCCTCGCCAAGCCCGACACCTGGGAGTGACTCGCTGTAGGTAAATGAGGTCGAAAGTATAAAATACTTTATATCCCAGCTCCCTATCTTTCCTTGCTCGGATTTCCGCATGTCTGGCGATCATTCCTTTTTCGAATGTCTCCGCAGCAACTAACAAGGAAAAAGCGGTTGCGAGACCATTTTTCATCACGTGGGTCCAGGTTTCGCCCGCGGCGAGCACGGCTGGTAATTCCTGGGACGGATTCTGCGCTATAATGCAACGGTTACTGAGCCTTGAACTCCACCATGAGACTCTTAGTTGGAATTACAACATTTCTCTTCATTTCCTTCCTGATACCCATGAACTTCCTTCCTTTCCCCAGAGGAATTCCAGCGCTTGCAAACCAAGGCAGGATTACACGTGAGCGCAGACACCGAATATAAACTGCGATCCATTCATATCGCGAACCCAGCGGTTCGTAGGGCTTTGACTACGACGGCTTATACTGTGCACCATAACGCCATTGAACAAACCCACATGACAATTTACAGCAATTAAAATTCACCTTTTACCTTCCGGCCAAACTCCTTATGCAAATACCCGAGGAAGATATTCGTTTCCCAAGTAAGGATAAGGCAAAGCCTTGGGGTCATCTGTGCTGCACTTGGCTCGATTTACTGTTTTGCAAAAAAAAATATGAAAGAGCGCACGAGAGGGAGAGAGAGAGAGTGCGAGAGTGCGAGAGTGCGAGAGTGCGAGAGTGCGAGAGTGCGAGAGTGCGAGAGTGCGAGAGAGAGAGACTTTTTATTACAAAAATATAAAAATACAAGCCAGTCGGTGAAGATACTATTCAATACAAGCACAATAATCGAAAACACAGAAAAGAAGAAAAAGATAATAACAGGAAACGAAAGGAATTCAAAAACAGTACCATGAACTAGAAAAGAAAAACAACAACAGAAAAACCGACCACACACTGATTCAATCCAAACAAACCTACAAATATATCATTAATTCATTCTCCTGCACCATGCAGATCCCATCAAAGCACCAAATGTTCATAAACTCATCAATACTTTTCTTTCTTTCAGAAACACAAAATTCAAGTTTGAGTCTTGCAGATATCAAGGCATTAAAAAAGAACAAAACATCACATTGCCCAATCGGCTTTCCTTTCAGTTTTTCCTTCCTCGATAAATAAATTGCCATTTTCGCCGTGGCCACTAAAAACAAAAACAACATACAGTCATGTGAAAAAGTAAGTACACCCCATGTAAAGTTTTGACTTTTTCAACATATTTCAACATACAGCTATTTGATCTTCATTTCAACAATATTGATAGATAAAGGTGATATAATATAACAAATATCATGAAACATTTACATTTGGTAGTCCATTGTATAATTTAAATAAACATAAATGCTAATTTCGCATGTGGAAAAAGTAAGTACACCCCTACATTTATCACTACTTCAAATACCTAAAATTAGCATCAGGTGCACCAGCTCAGGTGCAAATGCTTAGAACATCGTTAGAGAGGATCTTGGAAGAACCTGTCTTATTTAAACCTCAGACATTTAGTTTGGTTGGCTCTTTGTTGTTGAAGTGTGCGGCATCACCATGCCTCGATCAAAAGAGCTCTCTGAGGCCTTCAGAAAGAAGGTTATAGATGCCTACGAGTCTGGGAAGGGATTTAAAAAGATCTCCAAACAATTTGAAATCAATCATTCGACTGTCGGGAAGATCATCTACAAGTGGAGAAGATTCCAAACAACTGCCAACTTGTTCTGGCCAGGCCGCCCCAGCAAGGTCAGCCCGAGGGCAGACCGCAAGATGCTGAAAGAAGTCTCGAAGATCCCCAGAATGTCATCACGGGACCTCCAGGTAGCTCTTGCCACTGTTGATGTCAAAGTGCACGAGTCTACCATTAGAAAGAGGCTGCACAAATTTGATCTACATGGGAGGTGTGCCAGGAGGAAACCTTTGCTGTCCAGAAAGAACATCAGGGCAAGACTAAAGTTTGCCAATGAACACCGAGGCAAAGACCAGCACTTCTGGAACAATGTGCTCTGGACAGATGAGTCAAAGGTAGAGCTATTTGGCCACAGTACCAGAAGACATGTTTGGCGAAAACCAAAGACAGCATTTGACCACAAGAACCTGATACCAACTGTAAAGCATGGTGGTGGAAATATTATGGTTTGGGGCAGCTTTGCTGCATCAGGGCCTGGGCAGCTCACCATCATATAATCCACTGTGAATTCTTCATTGTACCAGAGGGTGCTTGAGGATAATGTGAGGCCATCTGTCGGAATGTTGAAGCTCAACCAAAGGTGGACCTTGCAACATGAAAACGAACCTAAACATACCAGTAAATCCACCAATGAATGGCTGAAAAGAAAGAAATGGAGGGTTCTGGAATGGCCAAGTCAGAGCCCGGATCTAAATCCCATCGAGATGTTGTGGGGGGATTTGAAACGACCTGTGCATGCAAGAAACCCCTCAAACATCACACAGCTGAAAGAATTCTGCATGGAAGAGTGGGCAAAAATTTCTCCCAGTCGATGTCAGAGACTGGTAGACAGTTATAAGAAACGCCTACTTGAGGTGGTTTCTGCCAAAGGGGACAATACCACCTATTAGAGCCAAGGGTGTACTTACTTTTTCCACATGCGAAATTTGCATTTATGTTTATTTAAATTATACAATGGACTACAAAATGTAAATGTTTCATGGTATTTGGTATATTATATCACCTTTATCTATCAATATTGTTGAAATGAAGATCAAACAGCTGTATGTTGAAATATGTTGAAAAAGTCAAAACTTTACATGGGGTGTACATACTTTTTCACGTGACTGTATGTACATGTAGTAAGGGCATTTTATGAGATATTTCACAAATCTGTTAACTAAATTGTTACCAAAAAATTTCTTCACCAATATGTTTGTAAAGGTGTGTAATAACATGTGTTAAAATGTTGAAGTTCAACTCCCGTGGGAAACCCAGAAAAAAAGCTGTTGAATTCGGGTACCGAAAAATTATTTTCGAGAATTTTTTTTTTTTTTTAATCGGCCCTTAAGTAACTTATGAGGGGTCAAATAAGGGTTTTTCATGATTCTGAGTAGATTGTTAACATTTATATTTTCACTTTTACATTTACACACAAAGTAGCTTTTATTTCACATACATGTATAATACTCAAGAGTTATTTCTCATTCACAATGTCAGAAGTTTCAACAGTCATTGTCTATGTCTTCTTCAGACTCAACAACATCATGACTGCAGTTTCTGCATGTAATGCCATTACAGACTCCACAGGCCGAGATGCACGTGACCCCATTCTTCTTGCAGCTGCATCGCCGGTTGCTGCAATCTCCATGACAATTACAGCTCGTGAACTGCAATAGCTCCTCAGGAGCCGTGGGGTCCAGTGTTGGAACTGGCTCATACCCATGCACACCTATTGTCCATCCATAGTCACTGGGGTTCAGACATGCTCTGTAGAAGGATCCAGTCCCGGGTCTGCAGGTAGGCACGGAGTGAATGTTGTGCAGCTGCACCCTCTGTTGGAGGTAGAGTCTCTGGTTTGATGACTCCTGCCGCTGCCCAGAGAGTGTCACCTGGAGTGAGGAGTGGCTGATCATGAGCCAGGGAGGAGGAAAGCTCAGCGAGGGGGAGAAACATGATCGCGTTCGTTCCTATCTGTTTCCTGTTCGTAAATGGAATAATCTTTACTTCAGTTCCTCTCAGGATCTTAGCTTTGTCGAGTGCCTTCAACTTCACCCGGGGGAAAGCTGCTGTTGTCTGTGGATCTGGCAAAGGTGGTGCCGGAGAGGTGACTTCGATCCAACCCATTGAGTGAAAGGGAGTGTTTCCGTGAATAGAGACAATGTTTAAATCTATATTGTCTCCAACAAACTGAGTGACTGCATTGTTTGTTTCCCCAACCTCCATAAAGACCACCTGATCATTACTTGACAATTCACTTTCACTGGCTGGCACTTTGGCTGTCATCACCGATTGATCCTCAAGCGCAGCATCAACCGCTCCCTCATCATTGATCTGTTCATCGGTTTCCTCCACAATGGTGTCAAGAGTGCCAGAAGTATCTGGAACATCATCTCCACTCCTACTATTAAGGAAGCAGTATTTGTAGTTTTGTGTCTCCGTGTAAGACTCGGTGTATCCCAGCCGGTGGAACTTGTTGAGCATCCATTTTGACCCAAATCTATGATCAAGTTGTATGGTAAGCCCCATTTGGTGTGGCAATACTCCAGACCGAGGTCGACAGGCCTTAATAAAATTCTGCCCCCAAACGGCAACTCTTTCGTCTGTCTTGACAATCGGTCTCAAGAACATCTGAAGGCTTGCAGGAACAAGTGTCAGCTGACTATCGATGTCAGTCATACTGTGTGTGGTGGGGTATGACTTTGGACCTAAATCAATCAAGGCAATATCATTGGATATGAACTTGAGTGCCGTCTTTATGATCTGAGTCTTCTCATCTCCATGGTCAAGATTAGCATGATGCTCTCGCAGAATATTGTCGGTGCCATCTTTGAGACAGAGTACATCTGCCCTTCTTTCCTGTGTTGTGAAATACAAGGTGTCTTCGTATTTCTCTAGAAGTTTTATCTTTAGCCAATGCTTTGAATAAGAAAGGCTCTTCTCTGGTGACTGATCAAACTCCTGCAGCTTTTCATGGACTTGGTCCATGTTCATTACCCCATGCTCTAATTCTGAGTCTAACCATTCGCAGAATTCAATAAAAACTGCCTCTCGCTCCTCATTAATACTCCTCTGTCCTCTCTTCCTTTTTCCTTCCTCATCAGTCTTGGACAAACTGTCACCTCTCGCAAACATAAGTTTGCATCGCAAATGGTACAGTGTTTCTTCTGCTACCAAGTCGTTGATCCCTTCCAGGCGTCCAGTGACTTCAGTGCCCCAGTCATCCCCGCGACTCCGTGCTGTCTTCAGCAAGCTTGCCTTCAGTGTATCTGCAGTCAAATTATCTGGCACTCTGTATTTCTTTCAAGCTTGTGCTGGATTATTTTTGTAGAGCTGGGCTGGTTGGTTGCAAAGAATGCATACATCCTTATACAGGAGGTCAACTGACTGTGATCTTCTAGAACTGCAGCCAGTTGATGAACTGAACTCACAAGTAGTGCGTCTTCTCTTCAACTTTGATGACTCTTTCTCTGCCTTTGATGCTTGAGCTGACTTCTTGGTGGTTGCAACAAAGTTGTTGTACAGATCATTTTTACACTTCTGGTGGTACCTCAGTTTTCCTTCCTTTTGAGCCTCCTTCATACGTTCCACAACAGTAACATTTTCGACAGTTTCTGCTTGTTTCAATAAAGTTGAGTATCCCTTTGGAGTTGCCTGTATGAGCCTTTCAGCTGGTGTATCCGAGCGTGCACAGATGAAGCAATTGAGCACAGGTGGAGTAACGTCTTCATCCATATTGCTGGACTCCATGTCCTGCAAAGTAGAAAATGAGATATATTTAGAAATTATTTTTCCACAAACGAGTGTCTGTGGTGAAATATAAATGTTAACAATCAACTCAGAATCATGAAAAACCCTTAGTTGACCCCTCATAAGTTACTTAAGGGCCGATTTAAAATATAAAAAAATTCTCGAAAATAATTTTTCGGTACCCGAATTCAACAGCTTTTTTTCTGGGTTTTCCACGGGAGTTGACCTTCAACATTTTAACACATGTTATTACACACCTTTACAAACATATTGGTGAAGAAATTTTTTGGTAACAATTTAGTTAACAGATTTTCATATGTTTCCCTTACTCTGGGTTTCATATGTTTCCCTTTTCATATGCTAATGTTCTTTCATATCATTGAAACCAAAAATAATCGATCGCAGAGAAAAAGTGATATTCATTTTTCCAGCCATGTAATTCAGCCATTGAAATAAAGGCACAAGCCTTGCTGAATCAACATACGCATGGAACTCATCCTCTGTGCAAACAAAGAACGGGCAACATGTAGATGTGGGCGCGAAATGACTCAGTAATTTATTAGACAGAATGATCCAGTGTATCATTCGTCACTGGAGATCACCTGTCCTTTTGCTTACCAGCTTATTGTATATTGATTCCCATGCAGGCTCAGATGGGAGTCCTTCCGGCATTAGCCCTTTCCACCTGGCCACTCCATTTAACGGTGAGTTCCCAAGCAGAACTGCAGTACATAAACGATACAGGGCTTTACTACTGCATTTCTGAAAAAATGTTTTGTCCCTCACTAATTGGGGGCAAGTCTCCGTGACTAGGCTGTACCAATAAACCAGGAAATTGCCTGTCCTTGGATGTCACCAAAACTTCCTGGGTCCATCTTAGTCCAAGTTGGAAGCTTTTCTTTACTATTTCCTTGAGGACTCTTCCAATTATTTTGTTTGACCATATTCCAGTCATATCAGCTATCTCTTGCACCGACTTCCACCCCAAACCAGAATCATGGCGCAGGTCCAACACTTTGATTATGCCTGCTATAATAAAGTGTTGATAAAAGTCTCGGCTTCTTGGTATCGCAGGGAAAAGTGGGTTGTAAAAAAGGGGTTCTTCCACAAACATGTTTGTTGCATTGTGTTATGTGCTCCTCCCCGACCCCCTGGTCACGGTGTACCTCTGAGCCCCGAGAGGAGTCACCGCAGAAAAATGTGTTATTCTGTATGTCAAAGATCAATGGAGAAGCCACCCCAATTGTTACTCAGAAACAAATATCGTATTAAGATCACACAAGAATAACAGTACAACAATAATAGTATTCAATAGTACAATCAATATGTCCTATTATGGTACCATCAGTTTTGTAAAATAGAACTCACTGTGCTCCAAGTGAGTGAAACAAGAACATCCACAATGTCTCTTATTCCTGGCTTCAAGCCCAAAGTTGATTCGCTCCAGCGATCGCCAGAACGATGTCCAATCGAGACCAGAATCCCGTGCGGATGGCAAGTACAGTCACACAGACCAAAGCTGCACAAAGGCGCCATCAAGGCGACTGGGAAATCACACCCTCGGGTATGGACTTTCACGGGTCACAGTCGGCGAACCGCAAATTGATCTTCAAGCCACGGTGCACACACACACGCCAGATATGTCTGAAAGCGGTGAAAATGGCTGATGAAGCAATGACCTTGCTCGACGCGCGAAGCGCGCGGGCCAAAATGGCCAAAGACCCGTTCGTGAGACATAACAGCCCGGCGATAATTCTCCTCAGAATCCACAGCCAAAAACCTGACACACAGGTTGATCGGTCACAGCGTTGACAACTCTATCGCAGGGACCCCTTTCCCGGGAAACCCGAGAGTTCGCTAGTGACTCTTGCTCGCCAACATTTGCTCCAAACTGCAAGTAGCTCGGCTCCTTCTTGTCCGACTCACTCGCTCCGCCCTCTTTTCTCTTCTTCCTCTTAGTCGTCCTGTTCCCGATCCGGTTTCCTGTTTCTTTCAACATTAACTTTTTTACCTTTTGAAAACAGTTCATGGACAATAAACCTTTTGAAAACAATAATAGTACATGGAATCAGAAATATTTACAGGGGATTCAAACCACCACAACGGAAGTGACGAATCCGTAACACTTCCGCCCTTCAAGAAAGAAAGTTTGAACATAGTGAAAACTTTCTTTGCAGGCAAAAACTCTTAACAAACAACAGTAAAACTCCCACCCAAATCATCAATTCACGTGAGCAACAATAATTTATATTTCCCAAAAATAAAGCAACAAAACTTCCAAACAACCTACAAAGATTTCCAAAGTTCGTTCACTCTGGACAAAGCATCAGCAATGACATTATCCCTGCCCTTTACATGCTCAATTTCCAAGCCGAACTCCTGCAAAGCCAAACTCCATCTCATCAACCTCTGGTTTTTATTTTTCATTTTTTGAATGAAGGTTAAGGGGTTGTGATCAAAAATCCAAAGTCAAGCAAATCTATAGCACTTTTTTAGGGAGGCCGAGCTGAGAGCCAGGTTTCATGGTGGTTGGGTGGTGAGGCCTGGAAGTATTCCCTACATGGACGCCTTTAGGAACGTGGAGTTCACGGTTAATCCGTGTAGGAATCTTGTCTCGGCTGCTCCGCAGCATTCAGTGCTTCAAACTCTTCCTAACTTTCACAATAATCACGGTTGGAGCGCTTGTCGCTGTAGTCACGTGAATAGCGGCCTCCTTCTTGGCCACTACCCTGAAAATCATTCCTTCGGGAGCTGCCGTAACTTTGGAAGCCTCCATAGTAATCTCGACTGCGGCCACCACCCAAACTACTACTCCCACCCCGGGAGCCATAGCCACCCCTGAAACTACCTCCACGTTTTCCTCCTCTGTAGCCCCCTCGACGCCCATGGCCTGCCTTCTCTACTATTAAGGTCCGACCATCCAAAACCTTGCCATTCAAATCCTTTTCTGCATCTTTGGCATCCTTTGTGTTTTCAAACGTGACAAAGCCAAACCCTCTTGACTTTTGCGTCTCCCTGTCTTTTATCAGCCGCACTTCCAAGAGTGGTCCATATTGGCCGAAGACAGAGTCCAGAACAACTTCCCTTGTTTTGAAGTTCAGTCCACCTACAAGGAGCTTGCCAACATTGCCTCCATCCATGACTTGTGTGTGCTGACACTTAGTTTTTGGGTACTTGACAAGACGTGCCTGTGCAAAGCGTGACGTCAGTACCTTCTCCTTCTCTTCAGAGTGATTCCTACCCATAGCACGAGTCGCGGTACAGGATGGAAATATACCTGGAATCGCCTGCTCTAACTGTGCAGTGTTCTTTTCCATACTAGGCTTTTCAACAAACATCGGGTTACCAGAAACTTGACCCCCGGCCAAATCATTCCCGATAACAAAAGATATTCCCTCTACAGGTAGAGTGGCTTGTATCCATACGGTGACCGGTCCTGACACCAAATCAGACTTCAAATGGATGACATGAAGTGGGGCTTTAACACAGCCACCAACCCCTTGTAAAAGAACACTAACACCAGTTGCCGTCTTCTCTGACAATGGCAAAATGCCCTCAAGCATCAAAGATTGATGTGCTCCTGTGTCCCTAAATACCCTAACAGGTCTCTGGTTAGTCAAGTCTCCATCCAGTGACACAAACCCCTTTGAAATAAAAGGTTTGTAACCCTCTTGAACAAGGTCATTCTGTGATGCCGTAACTTTGGCATGGGAACCTTCACAAGGCACTGTCCTCCAAGGACGATTTCTCGCATTTGCCAATGCATTCGGAGTTGTACTAGTCTGACTCCGCTCCTGATTTTTCCTTTCCAGGGCATAACATTGGGACATCAAATGTCCAGGTTTCTTGCAAAAAGCGCAAGTAGGCCCGGAGGAAAAACTCGTGGTCTGCCTCGAGCCCCCCGGAAGATAAGTCTGTCTTGGAACTGTAGTCTTCTGATCCCTAAAAGTCACGGTATCAGATTTGTCCTCATAGTCATCTCTAGGCCACCCCCATGAATATTCGTTCTCCGCACCAGATGTACCATAACTCCCCTGACTAACTCTAGGCGGGAAGTTAGGTGTGTGGAACCCCATCCTGTGGGTTAAGGCATAGTCCTCTGCCATGGCTGCTGCCTCATACAACTCTGGTACTTTCTTCTCATCCAGATGTACTTTAATGTCCACGTGGACACACTGTTTGAATTCCTCCACCAAGATCAATTGTCGTAACAGTTTGAAGTCTTTCCCAATCTCCTTCGAGTCACACCACCTATCAAACATGGTTTCCTTTATTCTGGCAAACTCCACATGGGTCTCACTCTCCCTCTTCCTGGCATTCCTGATTTTTTTGCAGGTAAGCTTCAGGGACCAATTCATAGGCTTTGAGAATGGCTTTCTTCACTATCTCATAATCTGCACATTGGTCAGGCGGTAAAGCCAAATAGATATCTTGAGCTTTACCCACCATAACACTTTGCACTAACATAGTCCAGGACCCCACAGGCCATTTTAACATTTGAGCCACTTTCTCAAAGTGTAAAAAAAACTTGGTTACCTCCTTTTCATTGAAGGGTGGAACCAGCCTCACATGCCTGCCAACATCCCAGGTGTTCTGACTAGTTGTCGAACCAGCCGGCATGGATGCTACTTCTCCCCGTTCTCACATTAATTCCAGCTCCTTGAGTTTAACTTCCTGCTGATACTCCATGTCACGTTCCTTTAACTCCCTTTCGGCTTTCCTTTCCTCTGCTCTTTCCTTTGCTCTGCTTTCTTCTTCAGCTCGCCTTCCCTCTACTCTTCTCTCCTCGAGTTCCTTTTCAACTCTCCTTTCCTCTGCTCTTTCCTCTGCTTTTCTCTCCTCGAGTTCCTTTTCAGCTCTCCTTTCCTCTGCTCTTTCCTCTGCTTTTCTCTCCTCGAGTTCTCTTGCAGCTCTCCTTTCCTCTGCTTTTAACCTTTCCTGGCTCTGCAGTTGCATCTCCATTTTCCGGAGCTCCACATTTTCCTTTTCCTCGGGTAACCAATCCAAGGCTACCTCTGTCCATGTTCCTTGTCCCACCAGAGATTCTACCACCAATGTATGCATCTCTGCTTTCTTCATATTAACTCGGACCTCCAAGTTAAAATGTCTGGCCAATATCAAGAGTTCCGATTTTTTTAATGCTTGGAACTGTGCCTCATTAGGGGACGCCGCCAACTGTTCTGCGTCAAACAAGATGGTGACTATTAGTTAGCACCTGTTAACCTTCACACAAAAATTTCCAAATTTTAGAAAGATTTGGGAATGTTAGAAAAAATCCAAATTTGAGAATTCTGGGAATGTTAGGGAATTCTATCCCAGACGAGTTATCAGGGAATTTAATCCTGGACGAGTGGTAGGGAATTTAATCCCGGACGAAGACCCAATTTCGAGCCCCCGAGCCAATTGGACGAGCCCCCAATTTCTGTTACGTGCTCCTCCCCGTCCCCCTGGTCACGGTGTACCTCCGAGCCCCGAGAGGGGTCACGGCAGAAAAATGTGTTAATCTGTATGTCAAAGATCAATGGAGAAGCCACCCCAATTGTTACTCACAAACAAATATTGTAATAAGATCACACAAGAATAACAGTACAACAATAATAGTATTAAATAATACAATCAATATGTCCTATGATGGTATCATCAGTTTTGTAATATAGAACTCACTGTGCTCCAAGTGAGTGAAACAAGAACATCCACAATGTCTCTTATTCCTGGCTTCAAGCCCAAAGTTGATTCGCTCCAGCGATCGCCAGAACGATGTCCAATCGAGACCAGAATCCCGTGCGGATGGCAAGTACAGTCACACAGACCAAAGCTGCACAAAGGCGCTCTCAAGGCGACTGGGAAATCACACCCTCGGGTATGGACTTTCATGGCTCACAGTCGGCGAACCGCAAATTAATCTTCAAGCCACGGTGCACACACACACGCCAGATACGTCTGAAAACGGTGAAAATGGCTGATGAAGCAAAGACCTTGCTCGACGCGCGGGTCAAAATGGCCAACGACCCGTTCCTGAGACGTAACAGCCCGGCGATAATTCTCCTCGGAATCCACAGCCAAAAACCTGACACACAGGTTGATCGGTCACAGCGTTGACAACTCTATCGCAGGGACCCCTTTCCCGGGAAACCCGAGAGTTCGCTAGTGACTCTTGCTCACCAACGTTCGTTCCAAACTGCAAGTAGCTCGGCTCCTTCTTGTCCGACTTACTCACTCCGCCCTCTTTTCTCTTCTTCCTCTTCGTCGTCCGGTTCCCGATCCGGTTTCCTGTTTCTTTCAACATTAACTTTTTTACCTTTTGAAAACAGTTCATGGACAATAAACCTTTTGAAAACAATAATAGTACTTGGAATCAGAAATATTTACAGGGGATGCAAACCACCACAACGGAAATGACGGATGCGTAACAATTGGTTTCTTGCTGGCGACTAGTCGAAAGGATTTGCCAGTCTTTCAGAAGGGAGAATGCTCTGATAGAATGATGGTAGACGAGATGTGTCGACATGTTGGAGTTGGATTAAGAAAAGTTCAAGGCCGTATCCGAGCCCGCTTGCTTTTCACAGCATGTGATAGGCCAGAAGTCGGCTTGGCAGTCATTCCTTGTACAGCAACTGCTGTATGGTACACAGCCGAAAAGCCATGATACGACTTTTTATGTCGATCAATCCCTGGCCACCTTCAACCAAGGGGCTACATATGACATTTGGTAGTAACCAATGGTGACCACTCCAAAAAAAAATCCACCAGTAGCCTCTGCATTGCCTTTAGTAGTGCCTCCGGCGGCTGAAGGCAGATAAACCTTTGCCACAGGGAAGAAGCCACCAAATTATTAAGCACTAGAACCCTGCCTTTGTAGGAAAGGTGGGGCAGAGCTCGTTTCCACAGTCCCAATCTTTTTTTGACATGCTCAACAATCCCGTCCCAATTTTTGAGGACGTAATGTGGAGATCCCAGGAAAACCCCAAGATATTTGACTCTGTCTTCCACCAATTTTAACTTTGTTGGTAGATGCACAGGTGGTACCAGCACTCTTCAAGGTGGAATGTTCTTGAGACAGGGAATCCATAAGGCCTTACTCTTGTCCCAGTTACACTTCAAAGAAGAAGCGAGGCAAAAAAGATTTAAATATTCAACAAGTGCAGGGATATCACTCTCCTTCTTAACAACCACACAGCCATCATCTGCATAAGCCGATACAACTACTGAAGGACTTCCAGGGGATACAGTCACTCCTGGAATATTTTTCCTAAATAAAATTAGGAGTGATTCCATTACCAAGGAAAATAATAACCCCGAAACCGGGCATCCTTGTCTCACCCCTCTTTGAACCTGTACTGGAGAACTGAGTTCGTTATTTATTTTAAATAAACTAAATATATTGTTGTCCAACAAAGTCACGTAGGCCCTAAAATTAGCACCAAAGCCACATGCTTCTAGCACACGATACAAAAAAACATGATCAACACTATGAAAAGCCCTTTCCAAATCAAGGAATATTATCCCAAAATATTTTTCCAAGCAATCACATTCCATTAAATCTCTGATCAAAAAAATATTATCATAAATAGATATGTTTGGGATGCAGTAATTCTGATCATGGTGGACTAGATCACCGATTACCGTCTTCAACCGACTGGCCAACACTTTTGACAATATTTTGTAGTCCGTACATAATAACGAGATCGGCCGCCAATTCTTTATCTGTCGTAGATCTCCAGTCTTTGGAATCAGCGACACCACTGCTCTTCTGAAGCTTAGTGGGAGTTCTCCAAGCACCAAGGATGATTCCAGGACATTCAATAATTCAGGGCCCAAAAGGTCCCAAAAAGCCAAGAAAAATTCTGCTGGTCGGCCGTCAATCCCAGGAGCTTACCACGAGTCCATTTCAGTTAGGGCCTGCGTTAGCTCAGGCAAAGTAATTGGTGAATCCAGGCCCAGTCACTGAGGCTCAGTTTGAGATGAAAGGTGAGAAGTTATAAATTCCATGGTTTGCTCACAAACATTTTGTTTTGCATAAACTTTTGAAAAAAACTCTCCAATGCACAACCTTCCATCTCCAGGGTTGGAAACCATGTTTGCCCTAAAGTCTAGTACAGAGAAAAAAGTTTTGGGTGACTTATTTACAAAATCCATTTGGAAGAAAGATTTACGAGGGGTGTCTAATACCTTTAAATTGTTTATTCTTAATCTGATTAACAGGCCTGCTGCTTTCTCCTGAATCAGCTCTCTCAGTTCAGCCTTCTTTTCAACCAATAACCTGTGGACTCTTCTGTTATTATCTTCAGCCAGTTTACACTCTAACCGTATAATATCAGCTTCTAAACAAGCCATTGTTATATTTTTTACATCAGTTTCATTTGAAACAAACTGCTGACAAAACACTCTAATCTGAGCTTTTGTGTTATCCCACCATAATGCTAAAGAAGAGAAAGAGGGCTTTTTTGAAAGTTGGATGACCCAAAAAGCACGGAGGCGTCTTTAAACAAAGCATCTTCGAGAAGACTGGTATTGAATTTCCAGTATGCACTTTTGCGTAAGGGTTGAGGGAAAAAGAGGCCCATGGTAACTAAATGATGATCAGAAAACAAAGATGGAAAATAATTTGGAGAGATAACTGCATTCCTGAACTGTGAGTTTATGTACCAATGGTCAAGTCTAGCGAAGGTCATTCTCCCATTGGCACATCGTCCCCAAGTATATTCAGATTTGTTGGGGGTAATGCAGCCTACATGCATCTAGAACACCCACTGCCGAAAAATAATTTAACAAATCAGTACTACCTTCGGGATGAGGTTCTGCTGTATTTCGGTCTATACTGGGTTTAAAGGTGCAATTAAAGTCACCCCCCATGCAAATACAATTATTGAGATCTCTCGACTGCATTTGTCGAATCAAAGATGAAAAGAAAGCTCTTCGTTCCACACTCTCACTTGGTGCATGAATGTTGAATAGTGTAAACCGAAAATTATTAATGACCAGTTCCAATTAAATAAACTGGCCTTTAATCACCTCCTGGAAGAGGCATGACTCAGGTACTAGGCCTGGTCTGAGTAAAAAGGCCACACCAGCAGAAGAAGAAGAAGGCAATTTACTAAAAAAAAACACTGTCCCTTCAAGAGGCGACACCAGTCGTACTCCACATTTTGAACTATATGGGTTTCCTGGAGTAAGAGTACATCAATTTTCTTGCGCTCAAATAAACTTTTCACCTGAACCTGGCGGTTTTGGCTTCCACCTCCGCCGTTCATATTTAAAGTTCCAAAGGTGATTTTTTTTTTTCATGGATTATCAAAAGGGTTGAGCGGTTGTTGGGAAATCTCGCTCCCTGCTTTTGTAACAGCCTTTCTAAGCCGATAAAACAGCGACCTTGTTAAACGAAATTCATCCGGCTTCCTAATTATGTCCTTTGCAGCCTGGATGAATGAAATTAAATCAGGAAAATTTTCTTTTACAATCACATTTCGCTGTCGGTAAGTGTCATTTAGAAAATAAATAATAAGTTGAGGGGCTATGGATGACTGATACGATGAAGATTGAGACAACTCAGTCATCTCAACTTCATCATCTGATTCTGACAAATCAGAAACAGCTCCGCCCGGGTCACATATATCAGTCTGTGCCGTCCCCATTTTGATTCCAGCCAAGTCCGAAGATTTGCTGGAATGTTCTATTGTAGAATCATCTTCACTCTGGTACCCGGGACATTCAGCAGGAGCTGAAATCTCGGCTTCACCCTCCTGTTGGGAGATGTTCACTGGCTCAGTTTGACGAACCAGTGTCATGATTTAGATCTTGCATTGATAAAGAGGAGCTTGGGGCTGAAACATTCTCATTCTGCTCGGTCTCAGCAGGTAGTGAAGGTGGCGGCTCACTAATGAGCTCACCATCATCTTTAGTCTCGCCATCTACTTTTTCTCCCAAATTTTCGGTGCTGCCCGATAATGTTTCAGAATTAATTAATTCAGGTTCCTTCTCCCTGGTGTCAATACAGTTTGTGGACTCCTGAGAAAGACGTTTCGGGGCGTCTTCACCCACACTGTCTTTATCCAACACTATCTTTTTCAAAGTAATGTTGGAGTTACAAGCACCAGGTGCTCCTCGTTTTTTTGTCACCACAATGGGATCTTCTTCCATCTCCTCACTGCACGTACCATCTGCCACAACAGGTGGGTTATCCGGGATTATTTCATTCTTTACCGAATCAGCGGTGTTGTCGTTTTCCCTAACATGAACAGGAGTATTATCCCGACTCCTCGTGTGTGGGGGAGCGGCGGTAGGAACCGTTCGGGTATTTCGATTTACCTTGTTTTGTACGTTAGAGACCGGGGTGTTATCTCTTTTACAATCAGCGCAAGTATGACCTGCTTCACCGCACATTACACATGATACCTTCGGACAAAACCTTTTCACGTGGCCAAAAGCTCCGCAATGAAAACATGTTAATGAGGCCGAAGACGCATCCATCTGGTACTTATGGTTGTTCGCCTTTACCTTGAACGTGATGTCTAACCCCGTGTCATCGCCACGATCCGGAAGCACCATATACATCTGCCATCTAAAGCTCATCATGTGTTTAACATGTTCATAGTGAGACCGGAGCGGAATCATTGTGATTTTCGGCACCACTGTTCCGTATCGGGACAGAACGGACATCAGCTGATAGCAGTTTATAAATGGAGGTACATTAGATATGACGACCCTCATCGACGGAGTGTCCATAGGCGACGCCAAGACAAAGAAGCCTGTCTCTGTGGTTAATCCCGCACTAACAACATCATGAACGAATTTTTCATCGGACACAACTACAACAACTTTCTGATTCATTCTCGACGCTGCTCGTACATTCTCACAACCGATTATTTTCCCCACCGACAAAACAATGTCCTCGGTGGAAGTTCCTTCGGGTGGAACACAAACAAATGCATGCTTCCTTGTTAAGTTGTCGAACGCCTCTAACCGAGAGCGTGTATTCGCCATCCCAGCGAATTAGCACCCCCCACTTGTCCGAACCGGACAAGAAGGTACCAAACCGAAATAAATCACACTAAAACAAATAACAAACACATTATAAGCAAAAAAAGGCTTACAAAGCGTCGTCGAAGCCAATAGGCCGCACCCAAGATGGGTCCGCTCTCAATCCTCTCTCTCTCTCGAAGACAAAGGTGTAGAAAGGATGAAAACAAAACGCCACAGTACACAGGATGTTAAAGGAGAGGGCAGGAGAGGAGAAAATCGCACAAAGGACTCACCACAACACAGAGCATTTGCTCACAGCCGCCATTACGCCACACCCAAATCGCAACAGCTGGGAGAGAGAGAGAGAGAGATAGAGAGAGATAGAGAGAGATAGAGAGAGATAGAGAGAGATAGAGAGAGATAGCGAGAGATAGAGAGAGATAGAGAGAGATAGAGATAGAGATAGAGATAGAGATAGAGATAGAGATAGAGATAGAGATAGAGAGAGAGAGAGAGAGAGAGAGAGAGAGAGAGAGAGAGAGAGAGACTTTGACTTTTAAACTCTTTTTATTATAAAAGTATAAAACAAGAGTAACACCAAATGAAATTCTTCAAGGAAAATCAGCAAAGTCATAGAAATCCCGAAAGGAAAAATCAATCAGTGCACTGCAATCCAAACAACAGAAAAGGCGAAAATAACAAAAAAAAACACGAGGAGAAAACCTAAGCATAATTTCCAAACTAGGCATAATTAATTTTATATGTACAAGTTTACATTCGCATTTGCAAACATGAGTGAGACGGAAGAAAGAAAGAGTAGGTCAAGACAAGGGGGAGAAAAAGGCCGGCAAGGAGAAGCATGGAACAGTGTATGAGAACAACCGAAATATATTATAAAGAAATTATCAATTTGTTATCTTGGACTTTACAAATCCCTTCAACACACCAGGTCGCAATAAAATTTGCAAGGTCGTTTGCAGTTGGGCATAGTTGAATTCAAGTTTGAGCCTTGCTGACACCAAATAACTAAAAAAAAAACATAATACTGCATTCTTGCATGGGTCTACCGCCCAGTTTCGCCTTCCGTAACAGGTATACGGCAAGTTTAGCGGTAGCGGTTAGGAAACCGAATACAATAGATGTAGTTTCCTTTTTGGGAGGAAACCCAAAGAAGTAAGCCTTCAAAGAAAAGGTAATCTGCAATCTATGGGAAATAAAATTTAACCAATAAAGCAAAGGAGAAAGTCTTCCACAATGAATGAAGGCATGAAACAAGTCTTCCCTCTCCCGACAAAAGGGGCAACAGCCGGAAATGGGGGAAAAAAAACGAATGACAGCATTGGAAGGAACAATCCAGTGGGCCAAACGCCACTGAAGGTCACCTGTTCTTTTAGATATAAGTCCAGCATACATTGTATCCCATAAAGGCTCAGAGGGGGGACCGGGAGGCAAGAGTCCTTTCCACCGGGTAACCCCAGCTAGAGGTGGGTCCCCAAGAAGTAGTTTCACACAAGACCTATAAATGCTCTTGCTGCTCATAGCATGGAAGGGGGGTGACCCTGTACTCATGGGGGGCAGATCATTTGGGGTAAAAGCCACAATTAATTTTGGAACTGTGGGCTCAACCTCTGCGTCCTGGGTCCAATGTAGGCCTAGCTGGTGGCCTCTTCGGATCACCGCTCTTAGTATGTTCCCGATTAACCTCCTGGACCGAACACCTGTTAGGTCCGCCAGCTCATCGCAGGTTTCCATCCATGTCCAGAGTCATGCCGGAGATGACACACTTTTAACATGTTGGCCACTATAAAATTTTGGCAGAAATCGCGACTCCTCGGGATATCGGGGAAAAGAGGATTGAAAAATAAAGGCTCGTGTGCAAACAAGTTAGTGCCATACGAGTCTGTTTGACGACTTATCGAAACGCCCTGCCAGGCATTCAAGAGGCTCTGATAAAAGACTGGAAGCAGAGATGCATCGGCGTGTTGAAGGTTGGTCAAAAACAGTTCCTGTCCGTAACCGAGCCTCCCAGCTCGTTGAAGAATAGAGCAGGCCAAAGGCTTGCCTGGTGAGTGTTCTGCATAAAGCAAGTGTTGGATGGAGCGGAGCCGGAAGGCCAACAGGTGGCATTTCACGTCAACAAGATGATGACCAACCTCGGCCGAGGGACAATATATGGCGCTGGGTCGAAGCCAGTGGTAGCCTCCCCAAAAAAAATCCACCAGTTTTCGCTGAATAGCTTGAAGCAAAACCTCCGGTGGTTGCAGGCAGATGAAACGGTGCCACAAAAGGGTAGTGACGAGGTTGTTGACAACCAGCACACGACCTTTATAGGAAAGGTGGGGTAGAGCTCTTTTCCATCGGCTCAAACGCTTATCCACCAGGTCAATGATCCTCTCCCAATTGTTCTGGACATACTGAGGAGGACCGAGGAAGACGCCCAAATACTTGATGCCATCGTTTGCCCACACTACCTCTGCAGGAAGGGGGGGTGGTGGTAATAACGGTGGCACAGGTAAGTCATTGTTGGGAAAAGGGAACCATAGAGCCTTGCTTTTCCCCCAATTGCATCTTAATGATGAGGCAAGGTTGAAGTCCAACAAACACTTTGCCAAGGCGTCACTGTCGCATTTTCTATTTATGATGACACATAGGTCGTCGGCATATGCAGACAAGGTCAAAGGTGGGTGTCCTGGAGAAAGAACAAGTCCAGGGATATCTTTTCTGAGGGCGATTAAGAGAGGTTCCAAGGCGAGGGCAAATAATAGACCTGAAAGTGGACAACCTTGCCTTACCCCTCTCTGAAACTTTATGGGTAGACAAAATTCGTTGTTAACTTTGATCAAGCTGGAGATGTTTGCATATAACAAAGCTATGTAGGCTCTAAAATTAGTACCGAGCCCACAAGCTTGTAACACCTGACACAAAAACTTATGATCAATGCTATCAAAGGCCTTTGCAAGGTCAAGAAACACCAATCCAAAATCCTCTTTGACACATTTACCGGTTAACAAATCTCTGATTAGGAATATGTTGTCGTAGATGGATCTGCCAGGGATGCTGCAACTTTGATCAGGTGACACCAGATCACCAATAACTGTCTTCAACCGGTTCGCAAGGACCTTGGAAAACAGTTTGTAATCCGTGCACAACAAAGAGATCGGACGCCAGTTTGACAGGTGTCGGAGATCGCCAGTCTTTGGTAGCAGGCAGAGTACTGCTCTTCTAAAACTGAGCGGTAATTCTCTGGATAAAAGACGCATCCAGAACGTTGAGCAGCTCTGGGCCCAAAATGTCCCAGAATGCCAAAAAAAAATCGGCGGGTAGGCCATCGATGCCTGGGGCCTTTCCCGACTCCATCTCAGCAAGTGCACCGGTTAACTCCGGTGCACTTGTTAACTTCCCCCCCCCCCCCCTTCCCACGCCTCCTCCCCCCAAGCCCTCTCCCTCCCACACATCTCCCTGCTCTCAAATGTTGTGTGCTCTCAAGTGTTTGTGTGCTTCCCCTTCTCTCCCCATCTTGTCTTCCGCTCCCTCTTTTTATATATTTTGTTTGTCTGGTTGATTTGTTTGTGAAGTAAATGTCAGCTCTTTCACGAGCCTCGATTCAGTATACAAGAAGAAAAAAGAAAAAAAAAACTCTGGAAGGGTAATTGGAGCATCCAGTTCTAGACGTTGGGCCTCAGTCACAGAAGGAAGATGAGAGGTCAAAACATTCATCATTACATGAGAAACCGTTTTGGCTTTGAAAAGATCAGAAAAGAAATCGATTACATTTAATCTTATATCACTTGGATTAGTAAGGATGTTCCCCCTGGGTCGAAAACCGAAGATACAAGTCGTGCTGGTTTATCTACAGTTTCTAGATGAAAGAAAGCCTTAGTTGGGGTATCTGAAACCTTTATATTCTGTATTCTTAGCCGAACTAGTGTGCCCGCTGCTTTTTCATGGATCAAATCCCTTAATTGGGCCTTCTTCTCGAGTAGCAACCGATAGTTCACTGGGTTGCTCTCATTGGCCAACTTGCTCTCTAACCTTAAGATGTCTGCTTCTAAGCAAGCCATCGTGATATGTTTTACATTGGTACAGTGTGAATTAAATTGTTGGCAAAATACTCGAATTTGGGACTTTAGGTTGTCCCCCCAAAGACTAATTGAGGAGAGAGAGGATTTTTTAGTACTCATTTCAGCCCAGAAATCACGAAAGGAGTCTGTAAATAAACTATCTTCTAAAAGTTTAACGTTAAACTTCCAGTAACTATTTCTGCATGTGGGTCGAGGAAAAGAAAGATCTAAGTTTACCATATGGTGGTCTGAAAACAATGACGGAAAGCAACCTGAAGAGACCGCGACGTTCCTGAAGGGTACATTAATGTACCAGCGGTCGAGTCTTGCCGACGACACCCGACCATTGGCACATCGACACCAGGTATACTGGGCTACGTTGGGGTGATGCAATCGCCAAACATCAAGTAGACCGGCCGTCTTAAAGAAACGGGATAGGTCCGCATGGGACTCGGGGTGGGGTTCTGCAGAATTTCTGTCCTTCGAAGGGTCAAAGGTGCAATTAAAGTCACCCCCAATGCACACACATTGGTCGAGATCAACTGATTTCAGGTGATTTATCATGGAGGTGAAAAAGGCCTTTCGATCCCTGCTCTCACTGGGTGCGTACACATTGAAAATGGTGCAGCGGGAGTTTTGATGTACGAGCTGAAGGGAAAGAAGCCGGCCTTTTATGACTTCATGAAAATAGCAAGTCTCGAAATCTAGACCTGGCTTTAGAAAAAAACCAACCCCAGCAGATGAGGCTGACAGATTGCTAAAATAGCATTGCCCTTTAAAAGTTTAGCACCAGCCATGTTCCACGTTAGGTGTGATGTGGGTCTCTTGCAGTAAAAGAACATTTGCCTTTTTACGATCAAACAAGTTTTTAACCTGGGCTTGACGGAGGTGACTTGCACCCCCACCATTCATGTTTAAGGTCGCAAAGGAAATGTTTTTCATTCCGTGTTAATGAAATCGACCTGTGCTTGGGAACACTCCGTACCTGCTCGAGTAACAAACTTTCTTAATCTGTGGAATTGAGATCTCGTCAGGTCAAAATCCTCATGTGCTTTGATTATTATTGACTTTGCGGTGCAAATGAATGCTGCCAAGTCAGGGAAATAGTCTTTAATTACGAATTTACGGTGACCATACGTTTCGTTAAGGAAGGTAAAAATGAGTTGAGGGGATACCTGTGAGTGACCTGTCACCGATTGTGACAGCTCGGTTGCCTCAATGTCATCCTCGGACTCAGACACGTCAGATAACATGTCGTCAGGTTCTGGGGTATTACCTGCTGCCCCCGCGATCTTGTCTGGAGGCACCTTCACAAGTTTCCCAAGGTGTTCCCGTGAGCACTCGTTAACACTTTGGTGGATATTTTTTGTATCTGGGGTCGGAGCTTGGGTTTGAGATCTCAGCAAACTCAGATTTACCGGCCCCGTTTGTAAAGTGGGAACGTTTCTTGAATCCTTCGTCTGCTCGGTATTTAAAGGGGAAACAAGCGGAAAACCATTCCCCAACTCGGAAATGGTAGTAATTTCACTGGGGGTTTCGCACACGGAAACTTCCAGGTGAGAGGTACAAATTTTATTGTTCGGCTCATTTACATAATGAGACTCGCTGGTATCGTTGGCAACGGTATTCATACACTCAGTTAGTGAGGGAATGTCAGAGGGACACTCGAACACATGTGCACCGGGAATGGTGCCGCCCATGACCGCCTTCTTTGCAGCACCAGCGAAATTGCTTAGCACTGGTGCTCTTCGCTTTTTAGAATACACTTTGGATTCTTCGTTCATGGGTTCGGGAAAGGGGGCAATGCTAGTTGTGTCAGTCACATCGGTGGGTGTCATCACATTGGAATCGGAGAGCACCGGTGTGTCAGACAACTCAGTCGGGGTGTCAGAAGGAACGGTCGGGGTGTCAGAAGGTACGGTCGGGGTGTCAGAAGGTACGGTCGGGGTGTCAGATGGTACGGTCGGGGTGTCAGAAGGTACGGTCGGGGTGTCAGAAGGTACGGTCGGGGCATCCGAAGGTGCGGTCAGGGTGACGGAAGGTACGGTCGGGGCGACAGGAGATACGGTCCGGGTGACGGAAGGTACGGTAGGGGTGACAGGAGATGCGGTCCGGGTGACGGAAGGTACGGTCGGGGTGACAGGAGATGCGGTCCGGGTGACGGAAGGTACGGTCGGGGTGACAGGAGATGCGGTCCGGGTGACGGAAGGTACGGTCGGGGTGACAGGAGATACGGTCAGGGTGACGGAAGGTACGGTCGGGGTGACAGGAGATACGGTCCGGGTGTCAGAGAGCACGGTCGGGGTGTCAGAAGGCGCGGTGGAGGGATTGGCCTTTTTACAAACCCTTTCGTTATGTCCCGGTTCACCACATTTCGGACAAGAGGCCCTAGGACAGAATCTTTTAACGTGTCCGAATTCTCCACAATTAAAGCAAGTTAAGGAGGCTGAGGAAGCATACATGTGGTATTCCCGATCATCCAACGATACTTTAAAGGATATATTTAAACCTGTATCGGCTCCGTGATCTGGGAGAATCATGTCCACTTGCCTCCTAAAGCTCATTACGTGTTTAACATGATCGCTGCGACACCCGAGCGGAATCATTGAGATTCGAGAAACAATTTTACCATAACGAGACAGAACGGATAGGAGTTTCTCGCCTGGCATGAACGGTGGTACGTTGGATATCGTTATCTTGGTAGCTGGCGTATCCATAGGGGATACCGTAATATATAAATGACCCCCTTTTATGGTTAGACCGGTACTAACGACGTCATGAACGAACTTTTCTTCTGACACGAAGACAACAAATTTCTGGTTCATTCGTGATGCCGCACAAACATTACCGTCTCCTATGATGGATCCCACGGCAAGGATAATGTCCTCAGTAGGAGCTCCTTCAGGCGGAACACATGCGAATGCATGCTTACGTGTTAAATTTTCGAACGCCTCGTACGTGTATTCGCCATATCAGCGAATTTACCTCCCCCCTCCCCCCACTTGTCCGAACCGGACAAGAAGGTATCAAACCTAAATAATCGAACTAAAGTATATAATAAACGTGCATTATAAGCACAAAAATGGCTTACAAAGCGCCGTCAAAGCCAGTAGGCCGCACCCAAAATGGGCCCGCTCTCTCTCTCTCTCTCTCTCTCGAAGACAAAGGTGTAGAACGGATGAAAACAAAATGCCAAAGCACACAGGATGGAAAAGGAGAGGGAGTGGTTGGCAGGGGAAGGCAGGAGAGGAGGAAATCTCACAACGGACTCACCACAACACAGAGCAGATGCTCACAGCCGCCATGACGCCACGCCCGACACAAACGGCCTGCAGGGGGCGAGAGGGCGAGAGGGAGAGAGAGAGACTTTTTATTACAAAAATATAAAAATACAAGCCAGTCGGTGAAGATACTATTCAATACAGGCACAATAATCAAAAATACAGAAAAGAAAAAGAGATAATGACAGGAAATCAAAACAGTACAATGAACTAGAAAAGAAAAACAACAACAGAAAAACCGACCACACACTGATTCAATCCCAACAAACCTACAAATATATCAATAATTCATTCTCCTGCACCATGCAGATCCCATCAAAACACCAGATGTTCATAAACTCATCAATACATTTCTTTCTTCCAGAATCACAAAATTCAAGTTTGAGTCTTGCAGATATCAAGGCATTAAAAAAGAACAAGACATCACATTGCCCAATTGGCTTTCCTTTCAGTTTTTCCTTCCTCGATAAATAAATTGCCATTTTCGCCGTGGCCACTAAAAACAAAAACAACATATGTACATGTTCTTTCATATCATTGAAACCAAAAATAAATGATCGCAGAGAAAAAGTGATCTTCATTTTTCCAGCCATGTAGTTCAGCCATTGAAATAAAGGCACAAGCCTTGCACAATCAACGTACGCATGGAACACATCCTCTGTGTAAACACAGAACGGGCAACACGTAGATATGGGCGCGAAATGACTCACTAATTTATTAGATGGAATGATCCAGTGTATCATTCGCCACTGGAGATCACCTGTCCTTTTGCTTACCAGCTTACTGTATACTGATTCCCATGCAGGCTCAGATGGGAGTCCTTCCGGCATTAGCCCTTTCCACCTGGCCACTCCATTTAATGGTGAGTTCCCAAGCAGAACTGCAGTGCATAACTGATACAGGTCTTTACTACTGCATTTCTGAAAAATGTTTTGTCCCTCACAAATTGGGGGCAAGTCTCCGTGACTAGGCTATACCAATAAACCAGGAAAATGCCAGTCATTTGATGTCACCAAAACTTCCTGGGTCCATCTTAGTCCAAGTTGGAAGCTTTTCTTTACTATTCCCTTTAGTATTCTTCCGATTATTCTGTTTGACTATATTCCAGTCATATCGGCTATCTCTTGCACCGTCTTCCACCCCCAACCAGAATCATGGCGGAGGTCCAACACTTTGATTATGCCCGCTGTAATAAAGTGTTGATAAAAGTCTCGGCTTCTTGGAATTGCAGGAAACAGTAGGTTGTAAAAAAGGGGTTCTTCCACAAACATGCTTGTAGCATAGGTTTCTTGCTGGCGACTAGTCGAAAGGCTTTGCCAGGCATTCAGAAGGCTCTGATAGAATGATGGTAGATGAGATGTGTCGACATGTTGGAGTTGGACTAAGAAAAGTTCAAGGCCATATCCGAGCCCGCTTGCTTTTCGCAGCACGTGATAGGCCAGAAGTCGGCTTGGCAGTCGTTCCTTGTACAGCAACTGCTGTATGGTACACAGCCGAAAAGCCATGATATGACTTTTTATGTCGATCAGTCCCTGGCCACCTTCAGACAAGGGGCTACATATGACATTTGGTAGTAACCAATGGTGACCACTCCAAAAAAAATCCACGAGTAGCCTCTGCACTGCCTTTAGTAGTGCCTCTGGCGGCTGAAGGCAGATAAACCTATGCCACAGGGAAGAAGCCACCAAATTATTCACCACTAGAACCCTGCCTTTGTAGGAAAGGCGGGGCAGAGCTCGTTTCCACAGTCCCAGTCTTTTTTTGACATGCTCAACAATCCCGTCCCAATTTTTGAGGACGTAATGTGGAGATCCCAGGAAAATCCCAAGGTATTTGACTCCGTCTTCCACCCATTTAACTTTGTTGGTAGATGCACAGGTGGTACCAGCACTCTTCCAGGTGGAATGTTCTTGAGACAGGGAATCCATAAGGCCTTACTCTTGTCCCAGTTACACTTCAAAGAAGAAGCGAGGCAAAAAAGATTTAAACATTCAACAAGTGCTGGGATATCACTCTCCTTCTTAACAACCACACAGACATCATCTGCATAAGCCGATACAACAACTGAAGGACTCCCAGGGGATACAGTCACTCCTGAAATATTTTTCCTAAATAAAATTAGGAGTGATTCCATTACCAAGGAAAATAATAACCCAGAAACCGGGCATCCTTGTCTCACCCCTCTTTGAACCTGTACCGGAGAGCTGAGTTCGTTATTTATTTTAAATAAACTAAATATATTGTTGTACAACAAAGTCACGTAGGCCCTAAAATTGACACCAAAGCCACATGCTTCTAGCACCCGATACAAAAAAACATGATCCACACTGTCAAAAGCCCTTTCCAAATCCAGGAATATTATCCCAAAATCTTTTTCCAAGCAATCACATTCCATTAAATCTCTAATCAAAAAAATATTATCATAAATAGATCTGTTTGGGATGCAGTAACTCTGATCATGGTGGACTAGATCACCGATTACCGTCTTCAACCGACTGGCCAACACTTTTGACAATATTTTGTAGTCCGTACATAATAACGAGACCGGCCGCCAATTCTTTATCTGTCGTAGATCCCCAGTCTTTGGAATCAGCGACACCAATGCTCTTCTGAAGCTTAGTGGGAGTTCTCCAAGCACCAAGGATGATTCCAGGACATTCAATAATTCAGGGCCCAAAAGGTCCCAAAAAGCCAAGAAAAATTCTGCCGGTAGGCCGTCAATCCCAGGAGCTTTCCCCGAGTCCATTTCACTAGGGCCTGCGTTAGCTCAGGCAAAGTAATTGTTGAATCCAGGCCCAGGCACTGAGGCTCAGTTTGGGATGAAAGGTGAGAAGTTAAAAATTCCATGGTTTGCTCACAAACATTTTGTTTTGCATAGACTTTTGAAAAAAACTCTCTAATGCACAACCTTACATCTCCAGGGTTGGCAACCATGTTTCCCCTAAAGTCTTGTACAGAGAAAAGGGTTTTGGGTGACTTATTTACAAAATCCATTTGGAAGAAAGATTTACTCGGGGTGTCTGATACCTTTAAATTGTTTATTCTTAATCTAATTAACAGGCCTGCTGCTTTCTCCTGAATCAGCTCTCTCAGTTGAGCCTTCTTTTCAACCAATAACCTGTGGTCTCTTCTGATATTATCTTTAGCCAGTTTACACTCTAACCGTATAATATCAGCTTCTAAACAAGCCATTGTTATATTTTTTACGTCAGTTCCATTTGAAACAAACTGCTGACAAAACACTCTAATCTGAGCTTTTGTGTTATCCCACCATAATGCCAAAGAAGAGAAAGAGGGCTTTCTTGAAAGTTGGATGACCCAAAAAGCACGGAAGGCGTCTTTAAACAAAGCATCTTCGAGAAGACTGGTATTGAATTTCCAGTATGCACTTTTGCGTAAGGGTTGAGGGAAAAAGAGGCCCATGGTAACTAAATGATGATCAGAAAACAAAGATGGAAAATGATTTGGAGAGATAACCGCATTCCTGAACTGTGAGTTTATGTACCAACGGTCAAGTCTAGCGAAAGTCATTCTCCCATTGGCACATCGTCCCCAAGTATACTCAGATTTGTTGGGGGTAATGCAGTCTCCATGCATCTAGCACACCCACTGCCGAAAAATAATTTAACAAATCAGTACTATCTTCGGGATGAGGTTCTGCTGTATTTCGGTCTATACTGGGTTTAAAGGTGCAATTAAAGTCACCCCCCATGCAAATACAATTATTGAGATCTATCGACTGCATGTGTCGAATTAAAGATGAAAAGAAAGCTCTTCGGTCCACACTCTCACTTGGTGCATAAACGTTGAATAGTGTAAACCGAAAATTATTAATGACCAGTTCCAATGAAATAAACCGGCCTTTAATCACCTCCTGGAAGAGGCATGACTCAGGTACGAGGCCTGGTCTGAGTAAAAAGGCTACACCAGCAGAAGAAGAAGACATGTTACTAAAAAAACATTGTCCTTTAAAGAGGCGACACCAGTCGTACTCCCCATTTTGAATTATATGGGTTTCCTGGAGTAAGAGTACATCAATTTTCTTGCGCTCAAATAAACTTTTCACCTGAACCTGGCGGTTTTGGCTTGCACCTCCGCCATTCATATTTAAGGTTCCAAAGGTGATTTTTTTCATGGATTATCAAAAGGCGTGAGCGGTTGTTGGGAAATCTCGCTCCCTGCTTTTGTAACAGCCTTTCTAAGCCGATGAAACAGCGACCTTGTTAAATGAAATTCATCCGGCCTCCTAATTATGTCCTTTGCAGCCTGGATGAATGAAATTAAATCAGGAAAATGATCTTTTACAATCACATTTCGGTGTCGGTAGGTGTCATTCAGAAAAGAAATAACGAGTTGAGGGGCTATGGATGACTGATCTGATGAAGATTGAGACAACTCAGTCATCTCAACTTCATCCTCTGAATCTGACAAATCAGAAACAGCTCCGCCCGGGTCACATATATCAGTCTGCCCAGTCCCCATTTTGATGCCAGCCAAGTCCGAAGATTTGCTGGAATGTTCTATGGTAGTCATCCTCACTCTGGTACCCGGGACATTCAGCAGGAGCTGAAATCTCGGATTCACCCTCCTGCAGGGAGATGTTCACTGGCTCAGTTGACGAACCAGTGTCATGATTTAGATCTTGCAGGGGTAAAGAGGAGCTTGGGGCTGAGACATTCCCAATCCGCTCTGTCTCAGCAGGTAGTGAAGGTGGCGGCTCACTAATGGGCTCACCATCATCTTTAGTCTCACCATCTACATTTTCTCCCAGGTTTTCGGTGCTGCCCGATAATGTTTCAGAATTAATTAATTCATGTTCCTTCTCCCTGGTGTCAACACAGCTTGTGGACACCTGAGAAAGACGTTCCAGGGCGTCTGCACCCACACTGTCTTTATCCAACACTACCTTTTTCAAAGTAATGTTGGAGTTACAAGCACCAGGTGCTCTTCGTTTCTTTGTCACCACAATGGGATTTTCTTCCATCTCCTCACTGCACGTAGCATCTGCCACCACAGGTGGGTTATCTGGGGTTATTTCATTATTTACCGAATCAGCGGTGTTGTCGTTTACACTAAGACGAACAGGAGTATTATCCCTACTCCTCGAGTGCGAGGGAGCGTCGGTAGGAACCGTTCGGGTATTTCGGTTTACGTTGTTTCGTACGTTAGAGACCGGGGTGTTATCTCTTTTACAATCAGCCTCACTATGACCTGCTTCACCACACCTTTCACACGATACCTTCGGACAAAACCTTTTCACATGGCCAAAAGCTCCGCACTGAAAACATGTTAATGAGGCCGATGACGCATACATCTGGTACTCATGGTTGTTCACCTTTACCTTTAACGTGATGTTTAACCCCGTGTCATCGCCTCGATCCGGAAGTACCATATACACCTGCCGTCTGAAGCTCATCACGTGTTTAACACGTTCATCCTGAGACCGGAGCGGAATCATTGTGATTTTTGACACAGCTGATCCGTATCGGGACAAAACGGACATCAGCTGGTTGCAGGTTATAAATGGGGGTACGTTAGATATGACGACCCTCATCGACGGAGTGTCCATAGGCGACGCCAAGACAAAGAGACCTGTCTCTGTGGTTAAACCCGCACTTACAACATCGTGAACGAATTTTTCATCGGACACAAATACAACAACTTTTTGATTCATTCTCGACGCTGCTCGTACATTTTCACAACCGATTATTTTCCCCACCGACAAAACAATGTCCTCAGTGGAAGTTCCTTCGGGTGGAACACACACAAATGCATGCTTCCTTGTTAAGTTGTCGAACGCCTCTAACCGATAGCGTGCATTCGCCATCCCAGCGAATTAACACCCCCCCCCCCCCCCCCCCACTTGTCCGAACCGGACAAGTAGGTACCAAAACGAAATAAATCAAACTAGAATAAATAATAAACGTGCAGTATAAGCACAAAAAGGCTTACAAAGCGTCGTCGAAGCCGGTAGGCCGCACCCAAAATGGGTCCGCTCTCAAACCTCTCTCTCTTGAAGACAAAGGTATAGGAAGGATGAAAACAAAATGCCAAAGTACACAGGATGGAAAGGAGAGGGAGGGGGGGGCAGGGGAGGGCAGGAGAGGAGGAAAACTCACAAATAACTCACTACAACACAGAGCAGTTGCTCACAGCCGCCATGACGCTACACCCAACGCACCGACGGCCGATAGGTGGCGACAGAGAGAGAGAGAGAGAGAGAGAGAGAGAGAGAGAGACTTTTGTATCTTTTTATTATAAAAATAGAAAAAGAAAACCCCCAAATAGGGGTCACATTCTCATTTCAAGCAGAGAAACAAACAAAAAATATTAATACAGTAAAATTATGCACAAAACATTTCACAAAACAATAAACGTTTCTCCAGGATTTTACAAATGACTTCTTTCACACACCATTTGGTCTCAAACTGTGGCAGCCTTCCTGTTATGGAGAAAAAGGCAAAGTCTAACTTTACACGGCTCGTCACAAGATTTTTAAACAAGAACAAGGCATTTTCCTCATTAGCTCCAAGATCATCAACTTTTCTTTTTCTTGATTTATACACTGCCATTTTTGCCTGTGCAAGCAGGAAATTACCTAACACATCATTCATATTCTTGTGTGAGATGTCTAAGCCATAGATGAAAACACAAGTGTTGAAAACCAAGCCAATCCTGCCAAAACAATTCTTAAGAAAGATAAATAAAGGAGCCAACCGTTGACATTCAACATAAATATGAAAGAGGTTTTCAGGCCTTTTACAAAAGGGACATTCATCTGCTAGGAGACTTGAGAAGCGGTGCAGCAAGTGGTTAGAGGGGAGGATCCAGTGTGCAAGTTTCCATTGGAGGTCACCATGTCGTGGCGGCACAGGAGGATGATAGAATCCTTTCCAATTAGGAAAATATGGGGGGGAACAAGGTAAGAGGTCTCTCCATCGAACCCTCCGCTGTGTCATTTGCCCTTGCAAAAGGAAACTTACGCAACCCAAATAGAGGTCTTTTTGTTTAGGAAACCCATTGAATCCTATGCTAAAGGGGGTACACGGAGGAGAGTTGGCAAGAGAAAACTTGCAAATAAGTTCAGGAAAGGTAGCAGGAGAAGCACCTTGTTCGTTGTCTGCTTGGACTTGCTCCCAGTTAGGTGCAAGCTGTACATAGGTATGAAGCACACAGCGTAGCATACGTGCCACAACTCTGGAGGATCGCACGCCAACCAGGCTTGCCAATGCATCAGCTCCAATCCAACTGCCATTTGGGCTTAAAAGATCGGCGACCGATTTTATGTTCTTCGCGACAAAGCATTGAACGAGACACCTATCAGCAGGCATATCATGGAAAATTGAATTGTAAAACAAAGGTTCCATCAAGAACATTTGCTTTGTGTACGAATGCGTAGCTCTTGTTGTCGTTAGAGTTCGCCATGCGTTTAGTACACTTTGATAAAACCTGGAGAGGGGAGACATATCAAGATGTGAGAGATCCATCAAGAATATAGCGTGGTCATAGCCTAGTCTCCCCGCCTGCTGCAAAAGGCGACGAGCGACGTCGACCCAAGGTGGAGATGGGTGCATGTACAGCATGCGTAGAGCAACCGAAAGTCGAAAGGCCATTAACCGGCTCTTTATGTCAACCAGGCCTTGGCCTCCATCGGTCAGTGGCAAGCTGAGGACCTCGGGTCGCAACCAGTGCTTTCCATCCCAGAAGAAAGACACAAAGCACTTCTGGAGCTGTTGAAGCAACACTGCCGGAGGGTGCAGCACAAAGAACCTGTGCCATAGGGTAGAGGCCACCAAACTGTTGATCACCAAGACCCTTCCACGATAAGACAGTTGTGTTATCAGATTTCTCCATTTTTGCAGTTTTCCTTCAACAAGATCCAACAGACCAGCCCAATTCTTTGCTACTGTGGCGTCATTACCCAAGAACACTCCAAGGTATTTCACGCTATCAGTGGCCCATGCAAGAGGAGCAGGAAGTTTGGGTGCCGAGTGACATGACGGACCAAGCCAAATGGCGCTCGTTTTCTCCCAATTCACTTTGGCTGAAGAAGCCTTTTCAAACACGGATAGACAATAACGGACAACGTTAATGTCATTGAGGTTCCGCACAAAAACACACACATCATCAGCATATGCCAGCACCTTAATGGGCCGTTCAAGATGAGAAAACCCAACCCCGGTTAGTCTAGCACGCAAATAACCCAGTAAGGGTTCGATGGAGAGAGCATAGAGCAAGCCAGAGAGGGGGCAACCTTGTCGAATTCCCCTGTTGACAGGCAAGGGTGTAACAAGTCCATTGTTTATCTTAAGCACACTAGAGATATTGTTATACAGTATCTTAATGTAAGAAATGAAGGTCGGACCAAGTCCAAACCGTTCAAGCACTTTGAACAGGTACCGATGATCGACGCGGTCAAAGGCCTTCTCCTGATCAAGGAGAAGAAGTCCCAAATCTGTGGGGTTTTCTTTGCACAGTTCAATCATGTCTCTTACGAGGGAGATGTTGTCATAGATGGAGCGCTTGGGTACACAATAACATTGGTCTTCTTTCAACAATGAGGAGAGATGAGGAGTAAGTCGCGATGCCAGGGCTTTTGAGAATACTTTATAGTCTGTGCATAGCAAAGAGATTGGGCGCCAGTTTTTAATATAGAGCAAGTCTCCTTTCTTTGGAATGAGGGTGAGAATAGCCCGTCGGCAACTCTGAGGGAGCTCTCCAAGCTGGCAGCTTGCGTTCAAGGTGTTGAGGAGTTCGGGACCCAGTAGATGCCAGAATTTCTTATAAAATTCAGTTGTGAGTCCGTCCAATCCAGGCGCTTTCCCAACAGCAAGGCTGTGCAGAGCGGCGCCAAGTTCGTCCAAGGTAATGGGCCCCTCCAGGTAGGAACGTCCACCCTCACACAACACTGGCAGCCCTATGGAGATAGAGGCGACACTGACAGGATTTATTTGCTCCATCGAGTATATTTTCGAGAAATATTCCTTTGTGAAAAGTTTAATAACTGATTGGTTGAAAGTGATGGATGAGTCTGCCAAACGCAGTTGAGAGAGCTGTTTGTTCGGGAGGCGTTTCTCTAAGGAAAAAAAATACTTAGTTGGTATGTCTGTCTCGTTAAGGTGCTGCACCCTCATCCGAACTAGGGCACCACGTGCATTCCTCTCAGTTATTTCTTTCAATAAAGACTGTTTTTCGGTTAAGGCTCTTTGCACATTATTATTTTGTCCTGTGACCCTCTGAAGATGTAAAATCTCTGATTGCAATAATTTCCTTGCTTCATAATCAGCCCTTTTTGAGAAGCTCTGGTATTGTTGGCAGAAGCCTTTGATTTGGGTTTTTACTAGATCCCACCACACCAGTGGGTTAACAGAACAGCTTAGCTTCCGTTCCAAGAGATCTGTCCAGAAAGATTCAAAAGCCTGAATAAAGTTGAAGTCTTCTATTAAACTATTGTTGAACTTCCAGTGAGAACTCCCTGGACACGGTTTCGAGAGTTGAACGAATGCTCGAGCTAGGGAGTGATCGGAGAAACCGGAAGGCACGATGTCAGATTTGCAAACTCCATGTAACAGGTGAGAATTTACATAAATGCGATCAAGCCTCGCCAGTGAGATGTGGTTGTTGGAACAACGACACCATGTGTAGGATTGTTCGGAAGGGTGTTGCAAGCGCCAGACATCATGGAGATTATATTTTGCGATGATATTTGCAAAGAGTTTTGCGGTACATGGTTGAGGTTCCAGCCCGTTTCGGTCGCATGAGGCATTAACAGTACAGTTAAAGTCGCCACCGATAATTAGACAAGTCTGCAGATCCAGTGTTTGGAGGAACTTTCTCAGTTCAGCAAAGAAGGAGATCCGCTCACCATTTTTGCTTGGAGCATACACATTAAGGATTGTAAACTTGACCTGATTGAGATAGAAGGTCACAGAGGCAAGATGGCCATCAATGATATTCGCAAATTGAAGCGAGGATGGTTGGAAATGTTTCCCTAAGACAAACATGATTCCTGCCTTAGACGAGGAGCTGTTACTAAAAAAGCACTCCTTATCCATAATGAGTCGCCACTGGGCCTGAACAGATCTGACGGCGTGGGTCTCCTGCAACAAAGCTATGTCGAGACCGTTTGCGTTTATCAGCTGCTTGATCTGGATCTGGCGGAGTGAACTTCCACCACCATTGACATTTACTGTTCCAATCTTGAAACTCACCATGAATTAACTTAGAGTCTTTTTCGTCTTGGCGATCAATTTTCTTAAACGGTGACAATGTGTCTGACGAAAGTTGAATAAGTCAGGCCTGCGTATAATAGCCTGAGCACACTCAAGGAAGGACGGTAAATCGGGAAAGTATTCTGTTAGGTTTATACTGCGTTTCCTGTACGTATTTTGCAAGAAAAGTCGTATTTGTTCAGGGGAAGTAGGACCTAGACTGGTAGGCTTCTCCATTGCTTCCACCTGGCTGTTTGCTTCCTCCAGGTCAGATTCGTCAGAGTCAGTTTTAATTTCCGAATCACACAAGCTTGTATAATCCTGCATGTCACTACTGTCATCAATATTGGCACACGGACCTGCACTAGTTGTAACATCTGTGTGCTCTCCCGCCGTGGGAACATTGCTTTGAGGAATAACAGCAATAATCTGTGGATTTGGTGAAACAGAAACAGCATCAGCAGATGCAGCGATGTTGCTTCCCCCGACTGCAACAACCTCCGATGGTGTGGCGGTATCTAGCAGAATAGGAGTCTCTTGCAAAACATTGATTCCTGCGATTCCAGCTTCACCCGGTGATGAAGTGAGAGCAGTAACTGGGACAGTTTCGCTATTTTCTGCTGACGGGAATTCAGCATCATCATGCTCAGGATTAACATTTTCCAAAGTGACAGCAGGTTCATCACCAGTGGCCTCGGCAGGTTCATCACCAGTGGTCTCGGCAGGTTCATCACCAGTGGTCTCGGCAGGTTCATCACCAGTGGTCTCGGCAGGTTCATCACCAATGGTCTCGGCAGGTTCATCACCAGTGGTCTCGGCAGGTTCATCACCAGTGGTCTCGGCAGGTTCATCACCAATGGTCTCAGCAGGTTCATCATCCATGGTCTCGGCAGGTTCATCACCAGTGGTCTCAGCAGGTTCATCACCAGTGGTCTCAGCAAAATCATCAGAGGACTTTCCAATAGCCGAGTCCGTAACAGGTGAGACAATTCCATTTGATTTGTTAACAGGTAAACCAGTCCCTGCATGTGGAACGTCTATGTCCTCACATGAAAGGGGGCCGAACTTGTTAGCTGTAGGTACAGGGTTTGTCCCAGGTAAGCCTTGTAGAGTGGCATCGGTCACGACTGGGGGGGGTGTTACCGACAGGTTGCTTATTGTTAAATGCTACCTTTTTCTGAGTTAAATGACCGTCGGGAAAAGTCTTTCTCTTCCTTGACGGAACAATGGTGAAACCATCCCCGACGTTCGTTGTGCTGTTTGGATCATCGGGATGGGAAGGCTGAGCGTCATTGCCGGACATGGAAGATGTTCCCTTCACAGCCGAAGCAAAAGATGAAAAGAAGAATCCTTGTTGTTTACGTGGTTTGTCCCATCGTTCGACGAAGCCGTTTTTGGGCAAGAGCGTTTCAGGTGTCCGAATTTACCACATTCAAAACATTTCAAGGTGTCAGTGGTTACGTATAATTGGTAATCATGATTATCAATTTTGAATTTCAAAACAATGTTCAGCGTTCTTTCGACGTTAGAAGGAGGAAGTACAAGATAAGCTTGTCTCCTGAAAGACATCACATGTTTAGCCCGGTCGTCCTGGCAACGTAAAGGTAACATCGTGACATGCGAAACCACAGTACCATAACGAGATAGTTCGGAGACCAGTCTCTCGTTCTTCAGGAATGGAGGACAGTTCGAGATGATGACCTTAACGGCTGGAGTGTCGAGAGGGGACACGAGTACGAAATGTCCGTCATCTGTCGATAATCCTGCACATACAATCTCGTGAACCAATTCAGCCTCGGATACGAAAATAACGACACGTTTGTTCATTCGCGAGGCCGCGCGAACTTTATCAATACCGATTATGTTGCCCACAGCAATAACGAGGTCTTCAACGCTGACCTCGTTCGGCGGGACACAAACGACGCCATGTCTACGAGTTAACGCTTCATATGCCGCGTAACGCGAAAACGAAGTCATGATTTACAAGGGACGAGGGGGGGGGGACAAGGGACGAGGGGGGGGGGGACAAGGGACGAGGGGGGGGGGACAAGGGACGAGGGGGGGGGGACAAGGGACGAGGGTGGGGGTGGGACGGGGGACGAGGGACGGGGGATGAGGGACGGGGGACGAGGGAGGAGGGAGGAGGGACGGGGGACGGGGGACGGGGGAGGAGGGACGGGGGACGGGGGACGAGGGAGGAGGGAGGAGGGACGGGGGACGAGGGACGGGGGACGAGGGACGGGGGACGAGGGACGGGGGGGAGTGGACGAGGACCGGGGGGGGGGGGGACGAGGACGGGAGAGTGAATATCGCTCTCGAACAGTGATTAATTAATTACGAGCCGAGACAGATTTTCAAAGGCGAAAACAAACACAGCTGGTGGAGAAAAAAGCGATCAGCTGGAGGACGGGATGGGCCGCCGATTAATGCAAAAGTTATCCACGAACAGCTGCGGGCTCTCTTTCTCTCTCTCAGAAAAGGAAAAGGAAACAAAGGACACGGAGTGAATATAAATACAAACGAGATAAGAAAAGGGAATCGAGGAGGGAAAAGGGAGGCAGAGGGGGATGGGGGAGGCCGAAGCCCCGAAGTGTTGGGTCTGATCAAAGGGGAGGGGTTGGGGCACAAATGCAGAGTAAGGATGTAAAGATAAACGAACAGGGGGAAGGAAAAGGTGAGATACGACGTGGAAAGGGACAAAAGAGTAGAACAGCAGAGCAGCTCGTGCCTCACCACACATGCACAGCCACCATCTTGCCGCGCCCAAACACACCGACAGCCAGCAGGGGGCGAGAGAGAGAGAGAGAGAGCACGTGCAGAACCGGGCAACTGGTGTTTGACAACCAGCGGTCATTGCATCACACCCCCCTGTCGATTCCTTGGCAGATTAGTGGAATTTTTTTCCCATTACTCCCTTCAAGCATCCTTCCATTGCAGGTTTGTCTGCTTTGTTGCACCGACTTTGGTTCACCATTTAAGTTGAAAGGTTTGGACTTTTCCACGTGGTTTGTACGTACGTACGTCCACGCATGTTGGCGAGGCTCCGGTTAATTCCAGCCCTCAAGGTTGCCATCCTGGTGCTATTATACCCCCGAGCGATAGTCTCAAAGGGGTTTATATATTGAAGATCCGTGGCATGATACCGTATGCCTTTCGAACATTCATGGGTTTCTTCCCATGTTTGTAATTCCTAAGATCGCCTTTTCATTACCCTTGTGCTTGCGAATGGTAAAACCATTGTGCAATAACGCACTTTTTAGTTGGCACCAAGTTCCAACTTAAAGTGCTCGAAAAGGTATTTAACATTTTTTTCAAACTACATGCATCACAACAGGAATACAATGATAAGACGTGCTCATGCTCCGCAAAAGAGGTCATATACATATTACGTACACGCGAGTGGAGGAAGGGCAGGCTAGGGATGTGAAGATGTGTGGAGGATAGAAGGAAGTGGGGGTCATGTCATAGCTGTCGTCACTCTTTGCATATGTAATATGTTACGGATTCGGCCCTAATGATTGTTGTTATGATTATTGTTTTTGGTTCTAAGTATTCTGGTGATTGTGGTTGAAGGGAAAGGGTTATTATAGTCAAAAGGTTTAACAGCGCTCATGATAAAATAATACCGGAAATGGCAAAGTGGGCCGGAGGAGGTCGAGGGAAGAGGAGGAGGATGGGAGAGAAAGGAAAAAGGAGGTGTTCTGATGAAGCTCCACACCTGGCGTGGGCGAGCTTACATGGTGAGAGAACTTTGAGTCCGGGAAGGGAATCTTGAGCGATTGGGGATCACTTGAATTGTGGAAAAGCCTGCGAAGCCAGGTACAGGTGCGATTCCGGAGAATCTTCGCCTAGCAGCGACGGCTTGAGGACGAGCCAGCCGCCATTACTGGGACCTCGTGTGTCATTCGCGGAACCTTGGTTAGCCGCATCCACGGGTCCCGCCATCCGGTGATTTACCGAAATAGGTGTGTGCACTAAAGCGGCGTCGGAAGATTGCCCTGCGGTTCGTTGACTGAACGGGGAAGGTGCACATCCGGATCGCTTATTTGGGATTCCCTGTCCACGGTCAGGTTGCTGTTGGATTAGACCACGTGACGGTCCATGCCTTACCTACACTGCCGTACTCACCTCTTCGCCTCATCTCCGTTGAGTTATAGAGACATTGAAGGGTTGGGCTCCATGCACTGGGAGCGCGGATCACTGCCGAGCTGCTGCTGAGCTGGGACTGGGATCTGTGAGTTTATGTTACTTAATAAGGTGGTACCATCTTGAGATTAATTGTATGACTGATTGCTTTCATTGTTGTATGGTTTCCTGTGTGCTATTAATACAATCTGTTCATTTATAATCTTTGGGTGTGGTTCCACTATTGATTTGTTTTTGACACAGGATAACATATTTTTTCTGCCGGGGTTCCTCTCGTGGTTCGGAGGTTACCGAGACCAGGAGATTGCAGAGGACCCCGTAACAAATACAATACATGACCAAAAGTACGTGGACACCCCTTCTAATGAGTGGATTCAGCTGTTTCAGCCACACCCATTGCTGACAGGTATATATAATCAAGCACACAGCCATGCAATCTGCATAGACAAACATTGTCGGTAGAATGGGCCGTACTGAAGAGCTCAGTGACTTTCAAAGTGGCACCGTCATAGGATACCACGTTTCAAACAAGTCAGTTCATCAAATTTCTGCCCTGCTAGAGCTGCCTCGGTCAACTGTAAGTGTTGTTATTGTGAAGTGAAAACGTCTAGGACCAAAAACATCTCAGCCGCAAAGTGGTAGGCCACGCAAGCTCACAGAATGGGACCGCCGAGTGCGGAAGCATGTAGTGTGTAAAAATCGTCTGTCCTTAGTTGCAACACTCACTACCGAGTTCCAAACTACCTCTGGAAGCAACGTCAGCACAGCAACTGTTCGTCGGGAGCTCCATAAAATGGATTTCCATAGCCGAGCAGCCGCACACAAGCCTAAGATCACCATGCATAATGCCAGGCGTCGGCTGGAGTGCTGTAAGGCTCACCGCCATTGGACTCTGGACCAGTGGAAATGCGTTCTCTGGAATGATGAATCACGCTTCACCATCTGGCAGTCCAATGGACGGATCTGGGTTTGGTGGATGCCAGGAGAACGCTACCTACCCAAATGCATAGTGCCAACTGTAAAGTTTGGTGGAGGAGGAATAATGGTCTGGGGCTGTTTTTCATGGTTCGGGCTAGGCCCCTTAGTTCCAGTGCAGGGAAATCTTTACGCCACAGCACAAAATGACATTCTAGACGATTGTGTGCTTCCAACTTTGTGGCAACAGTTTGGAGAAGGCCCTTTCCTGTTTCAGCATGACAATGCCCCCATGCACAAAGCAAAGTCCATACAGAAATGGTTTGTCGAGATTGGTATGGAAGAACTTGACTGGCCTGCACAGAGCCCTGACCTCAACCCCATCAAACACCTTTGGGATGAATTGGAACGCCGACTGCGAGCCAGGCCTAATCGCCCAACATCAGTGCCCAACCTCACTAATGTTCTTGTGGCTGCATGGAAGCAAATCCCTGCAGCAATGTTCCAACATCTATTGGAAAGCCTTCCCAGAAGGGTGAAGGCTGTTATAGCAGCAAGGGGGGGACCAACTCCATATTAATGCCCATGATTTAGAAATGAGATGTGTGATGTTTGGGTGTCCATATACTTTTGGTCATGTAGTGTACGGAGATGGCTCCCAAGTGCAGAAGTAGCTTTAAAACAGCAACCTACTGCAGATGGTCCGCCACTACGTCAAATGCGCAACCAAAAAGACGAGAATATGAAAGGCTTAAATTAAGATATTGAATTAGCGATGTGTGATATGGGTTAATTAAGTGCTGGCAAGACGGCCGAGAGGTCCGCACACCCCAAAGCTATCCAGCCGAGGTTCGAATATCCCAGTGTTTCACAGGTAGGGTAATTAATCAATATGAGTGCCGTCCCTCGAATGGACGTTGAGCTGGGTGTCCTGTGTACCGGAATTTCGGAGAAGTCGTGGATGTTAAAAATCCAACGGTGTCCTTCACGAAGTGTAGGCGAGCTATCGCCGACATCTTGGCAAATTACAAAATTCTCACCCTGCCTTCTTGATAATAATGATGATAATGATTTTTAAGATATGTTCATATAATACCAGCCTCGATGGTTGAATTATTACTACACCCTCAGGCAAAAAATAATAATGGTTCAAAAAAAAAAAAGGAGAAAAATCCACTCCTCCGGAAACAAAAAATTGAAAAAAAACAAAAAACAGCCACAACAGATTGGAATTTGCTATGATGATTTACACGCTGTCAAAAACCACATGGGGAAGAATGATGTGCAGAGGATATTACGACAGTAGTAAGCATATCCCCACGGGACGCACGTCTCGCTCAATTCCTGCTCTCTTTTATACTCCCGTGCGGTGAGGACAGGTTTCATGCAGTTTGTGGTGAGCTTCATGTGGTGTATCCCCACGAGCTCTGCAACCTCACATGAAAACGTCAAAGGGTATATACACTGGTATGTATGTATGTATATACTGTGTATACAATCAATATTGTTGCAGTTTTTTTAATGAACCCTGGATAGAACAACCACGTACACTTAAGAATCCCCAGACAGTTCTTTCTATACTTTGTGTGAAGGTAGACCTTTGCCCATTGTCCAGGGTTTTGGGTATGGGGATATGCATTGATAGAATAGTCTGTGTATTCCTGATGCCATGTCTCCCCATTTCCCACTTTTAATCTGTCTCAATTTACCATCGGTCCATTCCAATAATCTACCATCAGTCCCTTCCAACAATCTACCATTGGTCTGTTCCAACAATCTACCATCGGTCTGTTCCAACAATCTACCATCGGTCCATTCCAAGTATCTACCATCGGACCGTTCCAACAATCTACCATCGGTCCATTCCAACAATCTACCATCGGTCCCTTCCAACAATCTACCATCGGTCCGTTCCCACAATCTACCACCGGTCCGTTCCAACAATCTACCATCGGTCCGTTCCAACAATCTACCATCGGTCCGTTCCAACAATCTACCATCGGTCCGTTCCAACAATCTACCATCGGTCCGTTCCAACAATCTACCATCGGTCCGTTCCATCCAACAATCTCTTTCTCTACATCCACTATCTGTTCGCTTCACCGAACTTCAATTCACCAAACCTCAATTCATCAAACCTCAATTCACCAAACCTCAATTCACCAAGCCTCATTTCACCAAGCCTCAATTCACCAAGCCTCAATTCACCAAGCCTCAATTCACCAAGCCTCAATTCACCATCCTCAATTCACCAAGCCTCAATTCAGCAAGCCTCAATTCACCAAACCTCAATTCACCAAACCTCAATTCACCAAACCTCAATTCAACAAAACTCAATTCACCAAACCTCAATTCACCAAACCTCAATTCACCAAACCTCAATTCATCAAACGTCAATTCACCAAACGTCAATTCATCAAACCTCAATTCACCAAACCTCAATTCACCAAACCTCAATTCACCAAACCTCAATTCACCAAACCTCAATTCACCAAACCTCAATTCATCAAACGTCAATTCACCAAACCTCAATGCACCAATCCTCAATTCACCAAACTTCAATTCACCAAACCTCAATTCACCAAACCTCAATTCATGACGCCGCAATTCAGCAAACCTCAATTCACCAAACGTCAATTGACCAAACCTCAAATCATCAAACGTCAATTCACCAAACCTCAATTCACCAAACCTCAATTCACCAAACCTCAATTCACCAAACCTCAAGTCACCAAACCTCAATTCACCAAACCTCAAGTCACCAAACCTCAATTCACCAAACCTCAATTCACCAAACTTCAATTCACCAAACCTCAATTCACCAAACGTCAATTCACCAAACCTCAATTCACCTCAATTCACGGAAGCCTCTCCTCAGTGAAAGACACCTGAAAGCCCGCTTGGAGTTTGCAAAAAAGCACCTAAAGGACTCTCAGACTGTGAGAAACAAGATTCTGTGGTCTGATGAAACCAAGATTGAACTGTTTGGCTTCCGTCTGGCCATTCTGCCATAAAGCTCAGAAGGTGGAGTGTTGCAGTGATGGTTGTCCTTCTGGAAGTTTCTCCCATCTCCACACAGGATCTCTGTAGCTCAGCCAGAGTGACCACCGGGTTCTTGGTCACCTCTCTTACCAAGGCCCTTCTCCCCCGATTGCTCAGTTTGGCCGGGCGGCCAGCTCTAGGAAGAGTCCTGGTTGTTCCAAACTTCTTCCATTTAAGAATTATGGAGGCCATTGTGCTCTTGGGAACCTTCAATGCAGCAGAGATTTTTTTGTAGGCTTCCCCAAATCTGTGCCTCGACACAATCCTGTCTCTGAGCTCTACAGACAGTTCCTTCGACCTCATGGCTTGGTTTTTGCTCTGATATGCATTGCCAGCTGTGAGACCTTATATAGACAGGTGTGTGCCTTTCCAAATCATGTCCAAACAATTGAATTTACCACATGTGGACTCCAATCAAGGTGTAGAACCAGCTCAAATATGATCAAGAGAAATGGGAGGCACCTGGGATAAATTTCAAGTGTCATAGCAAAGGGTATGAATACTTATGTCAATGTGATATTTCAGTTTTTTCTTTTTAATAAATTTGCAAAACTTTCTAAAATCCTTTTTTCTCTTTGTCGTTATGGGGTATTGAGTGTAGATTGTTGAGGGAAAAAATGAATTTAAACGATTTCAGCATAAGGCTGCAACATAATAAAATGTGAAAAAGTGAAGGGGTCTGAATACTTTCTGAATGCACTGTACATGCGCATGTGTGTGAGGAAGGGCACATTTATTTATTTGCTCTTTAAGAAAGGTCAGCAGATGCATGTTTGTTTCGTTTTGTCGATCAAGTCATTGTTCAATTAAAGGTTGCAGCGCTCAAGATTAATTCAAGTGATTTTACTCCCAACCGAAAGTCTTTCCACAAATATCGAATACTTTTTTTTAAGTTGGCCTTTTATGGCTTTAGCCAAGACCCACTCCATAACTGTTATACTGGAAAATTGCCCAGGTTTTTAGGCCACAGACTTCTTGATCAACGCTAAAAGCACTGCCAATGAGTGACCATTCAGTACGATAAAGTCCATTATGAATTGATCTTATTTGGAAACTCGAACGTGTGTTTGCAAGTTGATGATGATGAAAGAAGATAGCATTCATGATCTATAATAAACGCAAAAGGAAGCTGAGATAAACAAGAGTGTCACTGCCTGGCAAACACGCAGCAATTGATGCACCGTGTGGCCTCCGGGCTTGGCCCGACGCGAATTTGCGGCAGTACAATCAATTGGAGAAGAGAGTGAGTTTCAGGAGGGTGGGGTGGGAGGGGGTGGGGTGTGGTGGGAGGGGGGAGGGGATTCATGGATATTTGGTCTGTATGGGGGCTACCCAAAAATGCCCCCTTGGAGCTTCACTTCCATCCCAGTGGAAGTACCAAATTCCATTAGCCTCACTTTCCTACCACTAGCGCTCTCCCACAGAGCTGGGATTGGAGCCCACGCCGTTTTCTCGGAGTAAAAGGTTGTGCGAACATTAGCAACATCAATTCCGATGTTCAGGGCCTCGGCTTGAATGGAAATGAGCTGACGTGACCATCGCGACCTGGAGAAAAAAGTTTCTGAGACATGGCCGGCCTGGGGCGAAGGGTCTGAAAAGAGGCGAAGAGTCTGGCGGCAAGGTTTTGAAGCCAGAAGGGCAGAAGGTCCAGTGGGACAAGGAGAGAAGCGGACAGCGAGTCGCTTCGCTTCGGGCTAGAGTTTCAAAATGGCTCGTAAGAGAACTGTTTAATTTACTGCAAACCTTTCGTCTCTCGGCACGGTGGCTTCTTCTAATTTCTCTTCTGCATTCTAGCCCCTCGTTTATTCCATTTCTCAAATGTAGGGTCACCAGGTATTCCTAGTTCGTGTGTGTAGTCCTGGTCTATGCGAGGAAAGTTGAAGTTTTTGAACTTCCGACAAAGACTTACGATGCCATGACGACCGTAAGCCCATAACCCATCGGCCTTAGTTTTAAGTCATGCTGTTGGAAAGGGGGATACAAGTCAAAGCTTTACATTAAATCCTGCTTTGAACAAACGGTCTGTCGTACCAAAAGATATCGCTCCAAGAAGACGTGATTTTCATAACAAAGCTTTCATTCCTCGAATCCAGATACGTATAGAAGCCTGTGCGTACTTTCCTTACATACAACAGATGAAACTGCTTTAAAGCAATATTTTGCGGAGACCACTGGAGCTACAAAAAATATATGTACAGTACAGTATAATTGCTCACATTAAAGAGAACTGCATTTCTCAAGTAGGCCTATTATGATCCCTAGCTGTCCATCATGATGGAAATCAGATGGATACAACACTCTCCAGAAACCAAACCCCAAATGGGCCGATAAGTCTGTGTGGAATCACTTTCAAGAAAATTTATCTTAGGTTCTAGATGGTTGGCCAGACTCCTTGATCTTCTCCAGCTTTGAGCCTAGCTCTCTGCTCTGCAGACATGATGTCAGCACTCTGCCTTTTAACATCGGGAATAAAGGGTCACTCTTGCATCTTTGGCGTTAAAACCGATTCCAAAGGCGTGTTGTTTGCGACATAATCAAGTAGCGTTTTGTGTTTGCCTTGAAGGAGAGAAGCTCAAAGTCAGCCCCCAAATCACAAGTGAACACGCATTTATAATTGCCATTTTACTTTCTGGCTCAGTGCCTACCTCGTAAAGTCTACACCTGTACTACTTTATCCACAGTGCTCTTGTGTGTGATGTACGAGGGTGGGTTCAAGGGTAACCATACACTTTTTGTTCTAGATAATTGTAAAATAATTGCATATCTCTAAAAAGCTACGTGGAGTGGTAGTGGCAACTCCTGCCAACTCCTGCGTGATGTCACAGCTGCGCAAATAATTCTGGGGGTTTTATCAGGATGGCACGGATATCAGGTGTGGGAGTAGCGTGGTGTAGTGAAGTATCTGGTGAATGAAACCGTGTAACCATCTAAAATCCAGAAGAGATTACATGGACAGTTCTTAGATATATGTCTCTCTTGCATAAGTGGTGCAAATGTTTTAAAAGAGGATGTGAATCAGTGCCAGTTTATCTTGAACATACAAGTTAACTTTGAACAAATATTTCCAAATACATACTGGATATACAAGTGTAGAATAACAGTGGAGCACCGTAGTAATAGCATTTATGTAGCAAAGTTGAACTTCGAATTATGGGCAATCACTGCAGGTTGATCTTAAACAATAAAAAGTGAGATTTGGAGTTTATCAACTTTGAAAATGTCTTGAATCGCTGGTGTTGACTCAAACTAGTATGAGGTAGGTGAATATATATTACAATCTGTGTACAGCACCTGTACATGGTGGAGTACCCCTCCATATATCTGATCTCGACTTGACGTCTTGTAGGGTTTGACCAGTTCAATCCGGAGAGGGGCTTCTGCTGCACACAGACGAGGGCCAACAAGCCTGAAACATGTTTCCGTGGATGTTCCCTCTCCGGGGTGGACTCGTCCATAAAATTGAGAATTAAATTATTTTCCAGGTATGGAGACTTAGATGGCCGTAGTTCCGCTAAGCTCATGCCGAACAGGCGGAGCCGATGCAGCTGCTTAGCCAGAAGAGGCTTAAAAAAAAAAAAATATATATATATATATATATCTATATATATATATATATATATATTGTTACGGATCCGTCACTTCTGCCTTTGTTGTTATTATATACTTGTAGGATTTTTAGTTTCAGATAACATTGTTGTTAAGATTTTTGTGTGAAATGGAGATGACTTTAGTAAAAGGTAAAAAATAAATGTTTGTGAAGGAAAAAGGAAAACGCGGCAAAGAGACCGGAAAAAGAGAGATCGATATGGGCAGAGAGAGGAGGAGACCGCTGTGAGTCATGTCAAGGCTGCGAGCGGACTTGTTTTTATATGTTGGTCGCGAATGAGTTGAGGTTTCCCATGAAAGGGATTGTTTGCGACATCGTCATATATTACGAGTGCAATTAAACCTGCGTCTCAGGTTTTATCACCAAGTGTGTCATCGTTGGAGAAATCAAGCGCCTCCATTACGGGACTATACGCCATTTTGTTGTCGAAGAAGAAGAGGCTGTTCGCTTGGTGCATCTTGTTTAGCCGTTGGGATTTCCATCTCAACCTCATCGTGTTGATTTCCGTTGGTTTACCTATCGGCTCAATTCCCATATCGATCTCTCACCTCGTAACTCCTCATCCACAGCTGCGCCAATACCTGCCTGTTGTTTTGCCGTTCTGCACGACCTCGACCTTCACCCCACGTGGATATTCCATGCATGGACTTTGGGAAATGTTACATTTTACTCACGGTTGGCTATCGTGAGTTCATTGCTTTGAGAGCATTGGGGTATGATTGGGGATATATATATATATATATATATATATATATATATATATATATATATATATATATATATATATATACACATCACACTCACACAACTACATCATTTTTCACAAGTCTGGTCCTCACAAATCTAATCATTTATTAAACAGCAACAGCTATTCCTAAAGCATTATATTGATAGATCAAGGATGCGAGAAATTGTACTAATTCTACAACACTTTCTACTTTATCTTACGGTTATATACTTTAATTTGTCACAATCTTGCCATTTGTGCTGTCCTCAGTTAGCTGGTCTTGCCATTTATAAATTTCCCAATGGAAGTTCCACTCAAGCAGATGATTTTAAGCATTAAAGCATTACTGGTGAGTTCTAATAAGGGCAAAACATATCTGCAGCTATGCTACTTTTTTATGCTTGGGACATTTAGAACCATTGGCCCTAAGGCTTGATTCATGCTGTGTGACACCCCCTAGAGGTCACAGTATAGTGCAATGTGACTGACAACACGGTGTTGCTGTAGGTTGGATAATGCTTTATAATCATCTTTTTTCCGAACCACAAAACTGTTTCCTCCTTATGGTGCTGCAATAAGGCAACAGAAGGAAGTGTTATGTGCTTTGTGGTCACAAATCGTGCAGCAATGACGGCTATGGGACACACTTTGTCTTGTCCTTACTATACACAGTGAGGGGGTTATATTATATACATATTAAATTATATATATATATATATATATATATATATATATATATATATATATATATATATATATATATATATTGTTGCGGATATGAGGATTGTATTTTTTTGATTGTGTTGTATTGTATAGTAAATGGTTGTGAATTATTGTTTTAGTCTGAGCCCTCCTTGCTCCAGTGTGTATAAAGGTCAAAGGGCGTTCCGGTAGTTAATTCCATAAAGCATACATTGAAGGACACTATAATATCCCTGTTCAGTAGTTTATTTCCTTATTCTGTGTATTAGGTTAAGGCTTTGTCTTCCATTAAAATGACACTCCATTGCACCAAGTGAAATAGATAGATTCCTTTCATTCTTCATTCCCATTCCCAAAAACCTCCATTTCCCCTTTCGTCATGGCCAAGCCTCAATTTGCCAATGACATCCCCTCCAAAACCACCATTGAACATGTGCTCGGGTCGGGGAAGAAAGGCGTGCCCGCCCGTCGTCATCAAGGGCGGAGCCAGAGGGTCGCGCGACCAACCATGGCCGAGGTGAGCACACCAATGGGCGTGTCCTGAAGGCCGGCGGCTTAATCGCCGGAGGCGTTATATAAGCGCACGCGCAAGAGTGGTCAGGAGTTGCGAAAGGAGGTCCATGACAAGAGAGGTCCATGACAAGAGAGGTCCATGACAAGAGTGGCGGCGAAGAGATCACCGAGAAGAGAGTTGAGTAAGGGATCCCTGAAGAGAGCAGCTTGAGCCACCATGGCTGCATCAACAGCAGCTTGAGCCACCGAAACTGCAGCCACAGCAGCGTGGGGCCTGGACGGCAGTTTGGAGCAGGGCCGCGAAGGAACGGCGGCTGCCCAACGCGCCGATCGTGCTGCAGGACCGGTTGGACCTCCCTCTCCCTCCAGCCATCCACCTCCTGCCATTCCTATCATCATCCCCCGTGTAAGTGTGTTCGTAGTCTGTCTTTTGTCTTGTCCCTGGGAATAAATTAAGTCTGTTTAGATAAGCTAGGGATTTTCACTGTGTCTCTAAAATCTTCTGTATATTATTTTCTTATCTTTCCTTCTCCTTGGTTATTTTGAGCCTGTAAATAGTAAATAAATTTAGTAGTATTTGCCAACCTTTTCGTCTCCTCCTTCTTCTTCACATCCGTGTCGCTTTTGTCTTTTCCATATTGAATAGCTGTGGCGCGATCCGGCCAACGTTCAGGAATCGGGTTAGTCGGGGTAACTGTTAGGCCGCGGTGCCATCCGCTCGGCAAACCAACATCCTTACCCGCGGGCCGTAACAATTGGTGTCGGGAGCGGGAACGGACCCGAAGCGCGCTTAACGCGCTCAAAAGTACAAGCTGCTGAAATTGTTTTAAAGACAAAACCCGAATTTTGAAATCGCGCCATGGCTGGTCAAGGCGACGGGATGTCGGTGGGAGAGATAGACGGGGTAGAATCGACCCAGGACCTGGGGGAAATGTATGTGGAGGAGGGCATTGAGGAGGTGGTTGAGGAGGTGTCAGGCGCACAAAATGGCGCTCTCGCGCACGTGGTTGAAGAGGCACAAAATGGCGCCTCGCACATGGCGGCGAGAGCCGCGCCCTCTGTACCAACGGTTGAAGACATGCAATCATTTATGGCTGGAATGGAGGCCCTTATGGCCGAGATGAGGGAGCAATTCAAAAATGACTTGGGAAACAAAATTAAAGAAATAACTGAGGGACTGGCGAGGGACAGAGCCGCATACGAGGTAAGGGAAGCGGAGAGGGACAGAGACCGTGGGTTGAGCGAAAAGGTCCCAAGGGTGCACGAGGAGGTAACGCGGGTCGAGAAGCGCTGGTTGAGCGAGGTGGAGGAAAGCGCGGGTACAATGACGGGGGTAGAAATCGCGACACGGGGTTTGGAAAAGCCGGCGACCGATGAGGTAGAGGGAATTTTATTAAAGCCAACGGTCATCGAGGTGAGTAAAGAAAAAGTGGTAGTGGGCATTGAAATTGAAGAGATGACGGAGGTAGCCCGGGAATTGCAGGGAGAAATGGATTATGCTCAAAGTCCGTGCTCACATCACGATGCTGTGCTTAATCCTTATAAAGATTTGCAGGTGTTGGTGCAGGGAGGAAGAAGAACCCCGAAGGTGAGACGGGCTGCATGTGGTGCCGGGAGATTTTGTAGAAGGATGTTTGGCGACAAAAGAATTTTCGCGCAATTGGGGTCAATATGGCACCTGGGCGTTGGTGAAGGGTCCCGTGTGAGTGGAAATGGCATGCGTGTGAAAAAAAAGTATGCGTCAAGGGGTGAGCGTGTTACGAAGCGCGAGTGTGATACCGAGTGCGAGCGGGAATGCACGTCGGGGTGTACGGAGTGTGACACAGGGAGTGAGAGCGATATGGAGTATACGTGCGAGGGTGAGTGTGACACGGAGAGTAAGGTGGTGGTGGAACGTGTAGGAGGAAGCACACCTGAGTTGGTGGTAGCGCGAGTGTGGGAGAGCCCATCTGAGCGCGTTAGTGGGTGGATGCAAGAGTGCACGCCCATGGTGAGTGGTACGGAGTACGTACCGAGGGAGAGTGCGCAAGACGGTGCGTGACGTGTGTTAAGGGAGTGTGCGAACGGCGAGTGTGCGCGAGAGGTGTGGTGTGTAACAGGGAGTGCATTGGTGGAATGTACGGACGGCGTTGGAACGCCGGGTTTTGTGAGTGTCAAAAGGGTCGCGTGTGCGTGTGGGCAGGCGTACGGACGGCGTTGGAACGCCGGGTTTTGTGAGTGTCAAAAGGGTCGCGTGTGTGTGTGGGCATGCGAGTAAAGCATCGACATTGGACGGGTTAGCATTTAGGGTGACAGATAGCCGATGCGAGCACTCGGGGCGCGGTGTGCTTTGTTGGATGCCAGGCCCGGCGCGGATCAATGCTGCGTCGCTTCTCTTCGAAGCGTCGTTGCCGATTCGGGCTTGGCGCCGCCCCGCACGGTCGAGTCCGGGCCTTGTCGGGCGAGGCGACCGGTCCGGTTCAAGGGCGAGTGGGAGGAAGCGGCACGGTGCCCCCTCGTGGGGACGGGGTTCCGACCGGGCGAGCCTCAGCCATCGGGCCCGGGACCGCAAGGTACCGAGCCGCGATGATGCGTGGAACCTCGGCCCGAGCATGCCTCCTCCCCAGAGTCGTGAATGCCGGACGGATCCAACTACAGGCGACCAAACCACCCGCATTCATTGCTCGGCTTTACGAAGCCGAGCTTTAGAAGTGAATTGGCGCACCGAGAGGCACGAGTGAGAAGACTGATGACGAGGATAGTGGTTTGGACCCGAAATTGAAAAGTGAAATTTAATGATTGGCAAAGGATTGGCAGTAATGTTTGGCAGATGATGGGTAGTGATTGGCAAATTTTTGATTGGTTGAAATTTGGTGAGCAAAATTTATAGTGAGATACCCGATGTGGTGGGATGGCAACTCTGCCATCTCTCACATACGGGGGGCAAAGGAGCACTAGGTTATGGGGTTTATGGAAGTGAAAACTAGCCCGGGAGGGTTTGGATAATGTGTAGGGACCTAGAAGATGCCCTTAGGTAACGTTAAGATTAGGTAGTGACAATGATACCTGTAGTGGGGACGCAGGTAGATTAGAGTGGATGATAATGACGTGGTATGTGCTTAGTTTAAAGGGAAGACGGGGAGCACTAAGTTAGCAGGGCAACAGGTAGATTAGATGATGCCGTGTGTATGGTGAACAGGTGTGATTGCGCAGGTGTGCAACTGAACAGGTGTATGGAGCAGTGTATGAGGGAGTGATGGTGATGCGAGTAGTGTTGACCAAATGGTCCAGGAAGGAAGGAGGGTGCAGGTGGCACCAGGTGTGATTGCACAGGTGTGCAACAACAGGTGTATGGAGAATGGTTGTGTGGAATAAATGGTATGGAGTATTGGAATGGATGGTCATGGAGTGAGTATGGTGGAAACTGGAGTGGAGTGGATGGTGCGAAGGTGTGAATGGGGGAAGGATGGACCCCCATCACGAATACCCGGGGAGGGTAGTGTAAGTGTTAGGTAGAGGGTATAGGTAAATTGTGGTTGGATATTGGCATCTGTGGTGCGGGTGAAAGAATGGTGTTTGGATGGGTGCATTAGTGTTGTGGAAATGGCTGGGCGTGTAGCCTGTTAGTGTGTGTAGTTGGTTTGGGCACTCCACCACTGTGAGGATGTCGGCCAGGTGAGGCCGCAGGTGGGCTCTGGGAGCCGGTAGAGTTGTTGTGGATGGGGCCCGAGGATCCGGAGGACGGACCCGGGTAGCCCAGTGCCAGAGGGCACTGAGGGGTGACCGAGCCAGGAGGGGCCTTCCCCAGTTAGATAGGTTAGGGTGAGGAGCTGGGTAAGCTCGGGTGGCAACTGCAGTGGTGGAGGTGTGCAGGTGGGTAGACCTGCTGGGAGAGCTACACGCCCCAGTCCTGAAATTGTGCAAGGGCACAGGGAGTTGCATCGGGGGAGTGAGACCCCAAATTGAGAAGCACCACAGTTTGGTCAATGGGAATTGGTTTTTAGAACCCATAGTGTAAGATGGCCAATGGATTGGCAGGGAAAGACCCCGGGTAGTGTAAAGTGTATTAAAGTCATTTAGAATGCAGTTAGGATGAAAATCTCCTTGCACCATCTGCATCCACTCACCTGAGGTGACGTAACTCCACACCATGCCATGTTTTAATTATTTTTGATGCAAATGTTTGGATTGTGAGACGCATCATGACGTGGGTGTGACATTGTGCTTTGATGTTCCATCTCTCCCTCCTTATGAGGATTGATGATGAATTGGGTGATGGCAAATTTTGGTTAGAGGGATTGTGGGAACGAATTTGGTATAGGGGAAAGATGGGGAAGACGTGACAGTAGTGACGAATTTGTAAATGTGTAGATTTTGTAAATATGGGGTAAGGGCAAGGGTAGAGTAGGTGACGGGGGGGTGACGTACGGTAGGGACGAGCTTTCTCACTTCGCTCTCCGTACGCACTTCACCTTGCATTGCCTTATTGATGTGTACCCTTGTGACCTTACCCCTCGCTCATCTGTCTTCCCCCCTTTGTCTCCCACATGAGGACCTGAACGCCACTGGGCGCCGAGGGGAGCGTGCGTGAGTCCGCCATTGGGCGCCCGGAACTCCCAGAAACAGCTGTCTGCATCGATGCACCACATTATGGACCACATGTCTGTGGCCGAGCACCGCTGATGGACGCCATGGGTTGGGGCAAGGCCCCTCTGCTGGAACCGGCCATGAGGGCCCGAAATCTTGCTGGCGGACCTTGATCACAGGGCACTGATGCCCCACAGGTGAACCACACTAGTCGGCCCTGTGGGCCATAAATAAAATAAATAAAAATGGACACGTTGGGTGCATTTTAATAGGGTAAATAGGCCGCCAGCAAAGGAAGATGACAACATCAGGAAGAAATAATAATAGCCAGCAGAGGGAGCCAAAGAGCAAGAGACCACCTGCAGGGTTAGGGGTTGTTTGGTTATTTTTATTATGGAACAATGATGACTGTGCACCGATTGGTGCTTGAGGGTGTGTTGGTGCGTTTTGGGTGCTTTCATGGTGCATCGATGCAGAGCAGACTGTCTCCCCCCCAGAAAGAACAATCACAGGTCCTGGGTTGCGTTTTGTAAACAAAGTAGCGTCAATTGTAAATAATGCTCCCCACCGTCAGTGTGTAGTTTGAAGACCATTCCGCAATTCGGTTAGCTGTGGGCGTGAGTCTGTTAGGTAGGGTGCAATGGAGCAGCGGGACATATTTATTTGTGTTTTCAAACTGTCGCACTCAGGGTCAGGTTAAAAGTAGAGGGAACTACACCTACATGTCACACTAAGTTAAAGTTATAGGCCCGGGACGTGCCTAAGAGGAGGAGGGTGCAGTGTTGCGGATATGAGGATTGTATTTTTTGGATTGTGTTGTATTGTATAGTAAATGGTTGTGAATTATTATTTTAGTCTGAGCCCTCCTTGCTCCAGTGTGTATAAAGGTCAAAGGGCATTCCGGTAGTTAATTCCATAAAGCATACATTGAAGGACACTATAATATCCCTGTTCAGTAGTTTATTTCCTTATTCTGTGTATTAGGTTAAGGCTTTGTCTTCCATTAAAATGACACTCCATTGCACCAAGTGAAATAGATAGATTCCTTTCATTCTTCATTCCCATTCCCCAAAACCGCCATTTCCCCTTTCGTCATGGCCAAGCCTCAATTTGCCAATTACATCCCCTCCAAAACCACCATTGAACATGTGCTCGGGTCGGGGAAGAAAGGCGTGCCCGCCCGTCGTCATCAAGGGCGGAGCCAGAGGGTCGCGCGACCAACCATGGCCGAGGTGAGCACACCGATGGGCGTATCCTGAAGGCCGGCGGCTCAATCGCTGGAGGGGTTATAAAAGCGCGCGCGCAAGAGTGGTCAGCAGTTGCAAAAGGAGGTCCATGACAAGAGAGGTCCATGACAAGAGAGGTCCATGACAAGAGAGGTCCATGACAAGAGAGGTCCATGACAAGAGTGGCGGCGAAGAGATCACCGAGAAGAGAGTTGAGTAAGGGATCCCTGAAGAGAGCAGCTTGAGCCACCGCGGCTGCATCAACAGCAGCTTGAGCCACCGAAACTGCAGCCACAGCAGCGTGGGGCCTGGACGGCAGTTTGGAGCAGGGCCGCGAAGGAACGGCGGCTGCCCAACGCGCCGATCGTGCTGCAGGACCCATTGGACCTCCCTCTCCCTCCAGCCATCCACCTCCTGCCATTCCTGTCATCATCCCCCGTGTAAGTGTGTTCGTAGTCTGTCTTTTGTCTTGTCCCTGGGAATAAATTAAGTCTGTTTAGATAAGCTAGCGATTTTCACTGTGTCTCTAAAATCTTCTGTATATTATTTTCTTATCTTTCCTTCTCCTTGGTTATTTTGAGCCTGTAAATAGTAAATAAATTTAGTAGTATTTGCCAACCTTTTCGGCTCCTCCTTCTTCTTCACATCCGTGTCGCTTTTGTCTTTTCCATATTGAATAGCTGTGGCGCGATCCGGCCAAAGTTCAGGAATCGGGTTAGTCGGGGTAACTGTTAGGCCGCGGTGCCATCCGCTCGGCAAACCAACATCCTTATCCGTGGGCCGTAACAATATATATACACAATACCAGTCAAAAGTTTAGGTACACCCAACATTTTTTGATATTTTACTGTTGAATGTGCAAAATGAACATAAGATGTGAACAAAATTCTTACCAAAGATATATCTGCTTAGCTACTGATAATATATTGTCCTTCAATGCATCTTTCTTGTGCGAAACGTAGGTTTAAAGCAATTTTTGGAAATAGGTCGAAAAGTGCAATACTAAATCCAAACTGAAACGTGAAGTTAATGTTAACGTTTCATGTCACGGGCAAAAACTGTTTACAAATACTCTGCTCTATGTGGAATGAATGTTTGTGCTTAGTTTCCTCATCACGTGCAATGTCTATTATTGCCAGACGTTGCAAAAAATGCTTACAGAAAGGCCAGCCATGCAATCTAATGAGTGTTCTTGTGTTTCAGATTGGATGAGCAAGGGTGCCAAAGCTCAGCTAATGCCAGAAAAAACAGGCAATTGTAACTTTGAGAAAAGGCCAATCCTTGAGACAAATTGCAAAAAAAATTATAAGTGTCAGTAAATGCAGTTGCTTGTGCCATTAAACGGCATAACAAAACTGGTAAAAATGCAGATAGAAAACGTTCTGGTCGACCAAGAATCACAAAAGAATCACCGGACAAGTAATCCAAGTCACCAGTCTGCGTAGCAGATGCCTTACAGCACCGGTAACTAGAGCCCAGCTAAACAGCTCCAGCATTGCAAGTGTTTCAAGGCCTTCTTTTGTCAAAGATACATGCACATCCTTCTGGTACAGGTTAGTGACATGGATCGGTGAACTTTCCCCGCATACACTCACACACATAAACTCCAATAACCAATCATTCATTCAACCATACAAGTGTGATTAAACTGTGCAAGCTTACACACATGTGTGATCCTCAATTAAGTAGCGGAGAGGTACCGTACCACCAGGATGGTGGGAGCGCTTCAGGCTGTGGTGCAGGCAGTCCAAAGGCAGGTACTCGACTTACAACTTCTTCAACCCCCCCCCCCCCCCCCCTTCATCTATCGGCCCCTGACAGCCAAACAGCTCCTTAGCTGTACGTCCCACCAGGGAGGGTCTCCACAACATCCAGGCTCTCTCGATCTCAGGCTCCCATAGCCTCCTCCGGGTCACCAGGGGTCTCCATACCCGCTGGTCGCACAACCAGACCCCCCGCCCCTCCGACGGGTTTACAATTCCAGACACCACCAGCTGCCAAGGACAAATTACCATGACAACACACAACACAAAACCCTTTACACATAACAAACGCCAACCACAAAACACTTTTGTGACACTCAACACACCGACCATGTAGTCACTCTCGCCCGCTCCCCATTCCAATTATCCATGTCCCAATTTCTGAGCAAGAACCGAACACCTGGGACAATAAACATCAAGGTACCTTACCTTATGTGCAGGTTGGTCTGGTCCAAGAGTGTCATCCACCACTTCAAATTCCCATTTTATCCCATGGGGCCAAGTCATTGCTCCCAAATTTCTCCTTTTATCCGGCCGTACTGGCAAGCATGTGGATCCCCCTCCTCCGGTGACCTCTGCTACACGACTACACTTGGCTATGACAGCTCTGCCCCTTTACCGTGCAAGGGCTATCGGATCAGTTGAACAGCCAAACCGCCAACATAGGCCGACGAGTGTCCACAAGGGCGCGACCCACCATCAATCCTTTGGCCCCCCCTGTGAGGACCACGGCTCCACTAGCCCAAGCTGGCCAATGTGGTGAGCACCTGCTGCCAACTCTGCCTTTCCCAAAGCATAGGACCTGGGAGGCACGGTCACAGTGCATGGCATCCCCACAGCCACGTCCCCTGCACCTCCATGTCATCCCCCAGTCCGACCAATTGCAGCCCCTCAGTGCCCAACCACATATGACCTCGCCCAGGGTCGAGTTGACAGTTGTGTTCCACCAGGAGACTCAATCCCAGAAGACATTGGTCGCACACCTCGGCCATCCATACCACCACATTGACCTTCAGACTGCCCAACTCCATCCCTTCAACCCTGCGGCCCAATATTGGAGCAGTCGCCCCCATAGTCAGTTGAAGGCCCCATAGCCAGTGTCCTGCTAATCTATCAATTTTGTCCCAGCCTCCAACAATTTGGTCTAACACACTTGGATCAATAATGGTGTCACTGGCCCCAGTGTCCACCACGGCTTCACAAAATTCCTCCTCAACCTTCAAATTACCTGTGCCAATTTTTTTTTCCACCATCCACTATTTTCACCAAAGAAGGGCGCTTCTCCACACACTTTCCAGCCGAGCATGGCCCCGTTTGCTCGGCTCATTCAAGTTTCCCAATTTATTCCGAATCAAACCCAGGGTTCTCTACCCAAGCCGAGAGCCCATAAATCACAATGGAACATTGGTGGAAGATCATGCTCATTCATACCATCATGTTCCACAGATGCTCCAATGGTTGTCCAGTGGGCTATATGCATCCCTGTCCATGCGGATCGACCCGCGTCCATAGACCAGCACAGCATGGCAGGTCCCCACATGCTGTCTGCTCCAGAATCTCAGGGAAAGGCTGCCAGGCCGCATGCCCAGGAGGACAACTGCATCAGGCCCTTATTGACCGTCCGTGGTGCTGCCACGAAAGCATAACCCACAACACCTCCCCCTAGTGGTCCTCATGATACACCATGCTAGGTGCCCAAGAGTCACGACCTCAGACCCCCCAGAGGTCTTAACCCCCTCCAGAGTCCGGCGAACCTGCAGGCCAGAGACACACGCTCGGGTGGTGCCCCAATGGAACAGGGACACCAGACTCCCTGTTGGGCCCGGGTCATACCACAACACCCATGGTCGGACCCCATGTCCAAAACTCGCCAGCGCAGCCCCCCAGCTGCCTGGCATAACCCAATTTAGAAAGGGGGCAATTTCCCATGAGGTCGACCCCTTTAGTCTTCCCTGGTCCAAATTCCGCAGCCAGGGGACCAACTCCCTCCAAGGCTGTTCCAAATCAAACCCCAATTTAAATTTAATTTAAATTTTAAAATTTTTAGCCTCGCGTGTCCACCCCCAGCTGCAGGTTACAACCTCATTTTCAGTTTTTTTTCTGCCCCCCGAGCAGCTGTTCCAAATTTACCATGGGGATTGCTTTTTCCAAGGCTCTTTTTCCCCGACTCCCCCATGTCCAAATCCAGCTCGGGGCCAAAACACCCCCTCCCCCAGCTGGGTGCTCAATTTCGGAACCTCCTGTGCCCAAATGTGGCTCATGGTGAAGGTCCCCTGGGTCACTTTAATCTCATGCTGGAGGTGCTTAACGGACTGACTCACCTCATCTCCCAGATTCTGTTGGACCCGAGCAACCTCCTCCTTGATGGTATTGCCCAAAGTGCTCGGCCGCTCCTGTACCATTTCCTCTATACTTCCCCCATTCAATTGTGCCCCCCACAGGTCATCAATTAACACTGCTCTTGCTCTTCCACTCGGAACCCTCCACTCCTACACCCCTTCTGCCAATTCACCACCTTGGTGCTTCACAAATTCCCATTCCTCTGCCTGCTGCTGCATTCCGGCATCCACACAGGTGTGATAACCCTCCAGGTCCTTATTTAATTTGTAAACTCTTATTTGTTGACCCAATTTTGTCTTCCATTATTTCATTCATTTGTTCTCCTTGGGCTTGCGTTTTTTAATTTATTCCCTTCAGCATCCCTATTATCTCTTCGGTATAGGCATCTATTCGTTCCATAAATTATAATAGACACATAGCCTGGACAATCATCACACCTGTTCCCTGTGTCCCAGGCTCCCTCATTGGGGATGAGGGTGGACTAACTCTTGGGACGGGGGAGGTTCCAATCCCACCCTCATAAAACTCCACCCCCGACCCGCTTTCTATCACCCCACTCCCTTCTAGGTCCTCCGCCATTTCGTTCACGTCTGCCATTACGTGACGAGCCGTTTTTCCCGCGCGCGCGTAATTTCCTCAGAATTTTTTTTTTTTTACTTTTCCGATGTCATGCGTCCTCCTGGCCCCAATTGACTATATAATTTAGACCTCTATACTCTACGATCACCCCTCCCCCCGAGACAGAGATGATCATTACAATTTAGAGTCCAAAAGCTGAGTGCAATTTTCACTCAGCGAGTGTCGCACTCGCACCCGAGACACCAAGTGTCCACCGGGTTCTTATCCCACTCTACTGACACCACTTGTCACGTCTGTGATCAATAAACACCGGCCTCAGACAGATATCCGTTTCGGTTAACTCCGAGGCAGCAGTTCGAACTTTGTGGTATCGTTTTGGCACACGGGATGGGAAGGAACTGAGGTCTTATCTATACAAGCACACGAGGTATAATCCCGAAACCCACAGAACAAAGAAAAAGAAACGCGACACAAGAACAAAATGCACAATAAATGAATTTAATGAAAATAAATGTGGTACTATAAAAATGAAAGGTGAGGTAAAAACTATAATTCCTATGGTGAGGATCCTCCACTCAGACACAATTACACAACAGGGGAATGAAAAAAGAAAATAACTGTTCGTTAGTCGGCTGGTACTCAGCTCCGGCATCGACGAGGGTTGTGGGCCGTGGAATGGGTCCTGCAGTTCGGCCAATGGCCCGATCGGCGAATGGAGCAAGATGGCGCTGAATTGCTCTTCCACTGTGCCACAAACGTGACGTAACTCGGGAAGGCGGCCCTCAGTCTCTGCTCACTCCATTCGAACCGCAACAAGCCTCGCAAAGTGTCTCTTTCTGTCTCCTCTTCGATGGCCGCGGCAGTCTCTTCCTTGATAGTGCCAACAGTTCACAAAGGCTCAGGAATCACACCACAGCACGCCCGGGCACGAAAACGCAGACGTTCCCTCACGCAACCAGCACCAGAGAGAGAGACAGATTCTTCCTCTTCAATGCTCGAACCTTCTCAATAATGTCACCCCGACCAATCATGCATTTCAGGGGTGGGGCCTCACGGCCCTCTTGACCGCCCACCGATTCTCTGCCTCCACTGAGCGGGCCCTCTTTCCTTAGATGGTTGGTGAGGTGGGCTTTACTGTCGATCAGCTGGTGTTCAGGTCTCTATCGGAATTATCTCGGTTGCCGTGGTTTAATGGAACATTCGCCTGGCTGGCTGAGTGAAAGTAAAAAAACATAAGGAACAAGTACAGATACATTCAAAGTACACTGCCTCCATGCCAAATAAATAAATATCCTCCAGCGCGGCATTGCTGGGGCGCCCTCAGCACCCGGCAATACTGCCGTGCAGCTCATAGAGACTGTATTGGGAGGGAGAGGTGTACAATAATTGATTGATTAATTGCATAGTTAAAATCAATAGATAATGATCAAACAATATTTTCTTAATCAATTGGCTAATAGCATACCTAAACCACCAGTGCTTCATCTGAAGCTGTAACTTTTTGAAAATGTATTAAATAAGTCATTAATTGAAAAAAATAAAATAATTATTAATTGATTAATCAATAAATAATTAATCGATTCGTTGATTAATCAATGAATCAAAAATATTCTTTATAGCCACATCACTTGGTCACTTTCGTGTCCAAATATCAGCTTCCTAGCTCAAAAGGTGCCTGAGATAATATCCAGAAGAGAAAGGAAATAAATAAATAAATACTTAATTAATCGATAATAATTAAGTAACTAATCAATTAACTGATTAATTAAAGAACAAAACATATCGTTTTTGCCAAAGCACTTGCTCACTATTGTGCCGAAATTTCAGCTTCCTAGCTCAAAGGATGGCTGAGATATCGCCCGGAAAAACAAACAAGAAAACAAGAAAGAAACCGGAGTGAAAACTGAGTACTCCCTTTCAGCGCGCGTCATTGCTGGGCCCTCTTCGGTGCCCGGCAATGACGTCATGCAGCGCCTGGAGATGGAATAAGAAAGGAGCGGTGTACAACAAGAAACCAGAGTGAAAACTGAGTACTCCCTTTCAGTGCGCCTCTTTGCCGGGCCCTCTTCGGTGCCCAGCAATGACGTCATGCAGCATCTGGAGATGGCCTAGGATAGGAGTGGTGTACAAATATCAACAGGAGACAAGTACAAACTGGGAAATTAATCTTAAGCCCTATTTAACTAACACAAAACCACCCTCCATGTAGTGAAACATAAACAACCTTAAGCTCACGGGTTCCCTGCTTATGTACATCAAGATGTCTTCTACACTTCACACAGTCCATGCTAATCTATACATTCCTATTTCCATTATGGCAATTCATCCTCTACTCCCACAAACGTAATGCACACACACACACACACACACACACACACACACACACACACACACACACACACACACACACACACACATATGGATTCTATGTAACTTTGATCAGTCCTCGAAGATGATCCAGTTTTCTAAGTTTACGGCACTGTTTGATTTTGGATTTGCCCATGAAAATTTGCCAGTACATTGGTGTCGGCCTCCAAGGTAATGTAACACGCCCATTTTCTTTTCTGTTATTTTTGTTTCTCTGCTGCTACTTCATCCCACCAGCTGCTTGCATTTTGCTCTCTTGTGGAATGATTTCTGCTATTTTTTCTGATTTGATCTCACCCTTTTATGCCCCCACAATGAAAACAGATTCTGTTGTTGAACCTCAGATACATATCTGATGTTTTACATCACACCAACACATTAAAGCTTTTCCGTGAATTTTTGACTGATATTTTAAAATTCCAAGGCTTTCTGCTTATTTTCACTCATTTCAAGCCACTTTTTCATTCTTGGAATCCGACTTATTCCCCAATCAGTACATTCTTCACAATTCCAAAGGAGTCATAACTTATAATTTAGCTGAAGTTCCGTGTCCATTCATGCATAATGTGCAGGTTTGTATATTTTTAATCATATGTAGTGGTCAATTCTCTTAAAAGAGCTGAATAATGAAATAATATGAAAGGCTTATATCCGAACAACTGAGGACTGCGGAGCAGCCAATTAACACAAAAAGAGAGTTGCGAGGCGAAGATTCAAAGATAGGCATGATGGTTGGCAAGAAATGGTAGAAGGTTCGGATGGGAGAATAAGACTATATTAATTAATGGGAGGACAAGTGACTCGGTAGACAAGAAAAACAGGAACAGCAAAATCGAATTCAGAATGTGGGCAGGAAGTAACTTGAGCAATGACTTTCTGCAACCCCGTGATACCTTAGAAGAGTGGATAACAAAATAAGCAGATGGTGTAAAGAGTCGACAGGGGATGGTAGAAGACTGAGAGGCCACCAATCTGTCTGCAATGAGAAAGCAGCACATACCCTACCTCGACATACTGTCAGGAATAACAAATTATGCCCCAAATTTTAGAGTTCATTGCATTCAGAGGTGCAAGGGGAAACTAATAATAACCAGTACAGAGCAGACACTCATCCTTCATGACACTGTGCAAGTGCTTCATATGTCATGTGAAGCTGAGAAGTGTCAAGAAAGAACTTAGCTAGTTTGAAGCACTTCCAGAACAAATCTACCTTTTGAGGCCAATTTGGAGATTGTCTTGATAGGTCGTAAATGATGGGGGAGGCGAAAAATCAGGAGTATGCAGCTCTACTGGACATTATTGAAGAATAATTATTTTTCATGCAGTTACAAATATACAAATATTAAAAGTGTGGGATATTTGTGTTTGGGAAAGTCAGCAAATTTTAGGGGGTTTTCACATATGTGGACTTTAATGTGGCAATTATGTTCTTGTTGCTTGAGATACAAAAGACATTCAAAAAAATTTGGAATGAGGTAATCAGAATTTTTTCCCGATAATTAAATATACTTGTATATTGAAAAATTACAAATATCTTTGTCTGATTGTCTGATCAAGACAACCCAGTTGTCTGATTAGTTTATAAAACCTTAACTTGTTTTGCTGAACGTTAACCAGCTGGAAGGACAAACATTCTCAGCAGACTGTTTGCTGCTGCTTGTATAAACGTGAAGAAATTCAATAAGAACTTTCATTCCAGTACAACTGGAGTCATCACTGAAGATTTTGATGCATTCACTTCAAGAAAGGGGGGAGAATGGATTATTTTGTGTCCATGACATGACCATGCATACCACGAGCAGATATTAAAATTTTGGTTGAGATTGGCCAAACCACTTTCGATTCTATAACGTTCAGACAACCTACATACAAACAATTGCAGAATCATCCATGTATGATAGCATACATAGCCTTTGGGCCTCTTGCTGTGAACAATAACATGTGATGCATTGATAGTTCATATGTATTCGATTGCCTAAATTCAGCCTCCCCATGCCCTTCCCACACCTTGAAGATGCACTGAATATGCAACAGCCGTAACCAACACTCATCCCCACTAAATAATGCGTACATAATATATCGATGATCCCCTTCGGCTAAATGCATCACGAGCTTCAACTAGAGTTCATAGAACATCTTACCCCATGCTATCTTAAGAAACAAGGGCATGTGCGGTGTTTATAGGCGAAAATTTTGATTGGTTGTGATGGTGTTAAATGTAATTTTTTTTGTCTAAGTACTGATAGACAGGAAGGAGTTTTCAATGTGCTAAAAAGGCGATTTGTGCTCTACAGCGGGCAAGTATATAATTCAATTGAAATAAAACAGGGATTTTAAAAGTGGTAGAAAAAATTCCAGGGGTTTAGCGCTGTTGATAATCTTTTACACGTCCTTACTTAACACATTCCATTAGTTATTTGTGCTTGTTGTTTGTGTCATTTATGACGTCCTTAAAAACAATAAGTTTCCTGTTTCGAATGTTTTTCAATTTTCGTTGAATGCCAGACATACAGAGAGACTAAAATATTTATCTCACTAAAATATTATCCCTGCGCATCGTAAGAGGCGACTAAGGGTTGGCGTCAGGAAGGGCATCCGGCCATAAAAACATTGCCTCAAACAGGGAACCATGATTGTCATGGGGCCCGCAAGGCTAACCCCCGCTCTAGCGGGGAAAATGGCCTTAAAACGATCATTCATTCATTCTCAGCGCATGGACGATCGGGATGAATTCATTTTGAAAGTATTGATAAGCTACAGTTTAGTTTTCCGATTTACGTTCCGATTTGTGTTCAAAATATAACATTCAATTGAAATGTAGTGGTTCCTTGGTTATAAACTGACGTGCGTAGACAGGACAGACTGACAGACATACAGAAATGGACCAATTGCTGATCCCCACTTTTTGCTTCACGTGAACGGGCTAATTTATCAACAACTAGTATGGCACTCGGTAGAGAGCCTACCTCGACCAGGCGGAACAGTTTACGTTTTGAACCAAAATCTAATCGACTTGTTCTTATCACCTAACCAACTCATACACCAGGTTTTGTCATAATCCGTCCACAACTTTTTGAAATATCATGCTTTATATCGTTTTTGTCCCGATCACTCAATAGTGAAAAATAATAATAATAATAATAATAATACATTTATTTTATATAGCGCTTTTCAAGAAGCCCAAAGACGCTTTGACAGAGTACAAAAAAACAAGTGCAAAAAGACAAAAATCAACAGGTAAATAATCAAAGCAAAAAGGAAGGAGAAGGAGAAGAGATAGTCAGGGGTTAAATGCTGTGGGTTAAATGTTGAATGCAGTGTTGAACAGGTGGGTCTTGAGTGATGTGTTGAATGTGCTCGTATCTGGATCCGTATTCTGATCTTCACCAAAATCGAAATGATTCGGCCCAGTCACACACCCAACCTGGCCACCAAGTTTCGTCCGAATCCGTCCATAACTTTGATATATCCTGCTATATATCGTTTTTTGTTTTATTTCTGAAGAATCACTTTTTTAAATTCTCAGATCCAGATCGAATCATTTTGTCGATGTCACTTACATACTCAATCTCGCCAACAGATTTCATCCGAATCCATCCACAACTTTTTGAAATATCCTGTTCACAGACAAATAAACAGAAATGAAAACAAAAATTCCGCCCACCTTCGGTGGCGGAGGTAACAGACCTAGGATGCATTTTGCATCACTTTCACATAAGAACGGGAGATCAGTAAACGTGTGTTTTTTTGTTGTTGTTTTTTTGTATACAAGATCGAGGCTGGTGTAAGAGCTGACATCAATCATACAAAACCACACAAAACATACAAAAAGGGAGTGGGAGACAAGATGGGGAGAGAGAGGGAAGCACACAAGTACAACAGCAGAGAACAGGGACAACGGAAGATCTGTGGGAGGGAGAGTGCTTGGGGGGAGGAGACATGGGAAGGCGGGGGTTGGGGGGATGGGGGGAGGGGTGGAAAAGTATAGTCTGGAAATAAAGTCAATGACATGACAGAGTCAAATTTTCAACAACAACTTTAAGCTGTTACCTGAATAATCACCCTTATTTTATCACTGTTGTGACACTCGGAAACATGGTGGTGGGATGATGAAGTTGGAAAGAGGATTGACGAGAAGAGGAAGAAGTTAAAGGAGTGGCTGAAGGCGAAGGGTATGGCAGCAGAAAAAGCAGAGCATGAAAGTTAGAAGGCTGCAAAGAAAGAGGCGCAGGAGACATGTCGGAAAATGTTCGGAGAACGCTTGGATTCTGAAGAGGGTCAGAGAGCGGTATTCAGGATTGCAAAGCAGATAGCGAAAGAGAGGTGTGATGTGATGGGGGTGAGTTGCTTGAAGGATGAAGTGGGACAAATCGTTGTGGACCCAGATGGAATTAAAGGAAGATGGAAAAGATATATGGAAATGCTGTTGAATACAGAGAATGAATGGGATGGCAACATAGAGAGTAACCCAGTTTTAGGACCGGCAGAGAAGATAACTGAGAAGGAAGTTGAGGAAGCGATAAAAGCAATGAAGAGTAGAAAAGCGGGAGGGCCGATGGGAGTTGTGGGAGATATGTTGAAGGCAGCAGGAAGTTGGGGTGTGAAGAGAATGACAGAGATCTGTAATCTGGTGATGAAAGAAGGCCGCATTCCAGTGGATTGGGAACCGAGTACCCTCGTCCCTCTATACAAGGGGAAAGGTGACCCTCTGGAGTGTGGCTCGTACCGAGCGATAAAGTTATTGGAGCATGGAATGAAGGTATTGGAAAGGGTGTTGGAGTGCAGGATAAGGAAGAAAGTGAAGATCGACGAAATGCAGTTTGGATTTATGCCAGGAAGAGGAACGACAGACGCACTTTTCATTGTGAGGCAGTTGCAGGAGAAGTACATGGAGAAGAGGAAGAAGTTGTTTTTTGGATTTGTTGATCTGGAGAAAGCATTCGATAGGGTTCCACGCAAAGTATTGACATGGGCATTGAGGAAGTTAGGAGTGGAGGAATGGTTGATCAGAGTAGTGATGGCAATGTACAAAAGAGCGCGCACAGCTGTAAGGACGAAGGACGGGAACAGTGGTGAGTTTGAGGTGAAGGTGGGAGTGCATCAGGGGTCCGTACTAAGTCCACTACTATTTGTAGCTATGATGGAGGTGCTGGCTCAGAACGTAAAGGAGGGTTTACCGTGGGAGTTGTTGTATGCAGATGATCTGGTGTTGATTGCGGAAAGTATGGATGGACTGAAGGAAAAGATGAACAAGTGGAAGGAATGTATGGAGACAAAAGGTCTGAAGGTGAATATCGGAAAGACGAAGGTGATGGGAAGTGGTAAAGCATGTGGTGAGGTGGATAGAACTGGGAAGTGGCCATGTGCTGTGTGCAGGAAGGGTGTCGGAGTGAACTCCATTCAATGCACAATGTGCGCTGAGTGGGTTCATCAAAAATGTAGTGGTCTGAGAGGGTCATTAACCAGTGTGGCAGCTACATTCAAATGTAAGGTGTGCACAGAGGGAGCTGCAGATGGAGGAAATGTTGAGTTGGATCTTGGAGATGGCGTGAAGCTGGAAGGTGTGAAAACATTTTGCTCCCTCGGAGACATGCTGAATGGAGAAGGTGGATCAGACTCGGCATCGGTTGCTGGAGTGAGATGTGCATGGAAGAAGTTTCTTCCATGCGTGCTGATGAGGAGGGGAGTGTCGTTGAAGCTGAAGGGAAAGGTGTATGCTGTATGTGTGAGAAGTGTTATGATTTATGGGAGCGAGACATGGGTAATGAACGTAGAGCAGCAACGAAGGCTGGAAAGGGTGGCAATGCGAATGGTTTCGGTGGATGTGCGGAGTATCGTTGAGAGAGAGGAAGACAAATGATGAATTGCGAAAGATGATGGGAAAAGAGCCTGTGATTGATGCTGTGAAGAGGAACAGGTTGAGATGGTTTGGTCATGTGTTGAGGAAGGATGAAAGTGGCTGGTTGAGAAGAGTGATGGAAATGAATGGAGAAGGAAGTAGAGGACGGGGAAGACCGAGAAAGACTTGGCTAAAGATGGTGGAAGAAGAAATGCGGGCAAGGGGGTTAACAAGGAGAGATGCAGAAAATAGGGCAAAATGGAGAAGATTGTCATGGGGACCGCAAGGCTAACCCCCACTCTCGCAGGGAAAATGGCCTTAAAATGCATGTTGTGTTGTGTTGTTGTATTTTATCACTGTTGTACAGTCACAGACTTACATGGAGCATTCAGAATGTTCTCATAATGAGATATTAAATCATCATCATCATCACCACAATCATAATTGCCGTTCATAAATAAAGGTGGCCGTTCACATGCATCATGCAAACAACATAGTAACGTAATTATGTAATTGTAGTTGAGGAGCTGTTGCTCTTGGAAAAGAAGCCAACAACCACACTCTTCGAACATAACTATTGTTATGTTTGTAGGGGGCAGTGATAAATTAGAACCAGGTAGATTTGCATAAATTAGCATGCACCGTATGTCACGATGGAGAAGAAGAACCACCATGTAATAAGTACTTGTTTAGCCTGGATGTCGTGTAAGGTGTATCTTCGTTCCCATCCCGAGGGGTGGGGTCATGTTAATTAGTTTAGGGATTATGTTAATTAATCCCCTGTTTGTCAATACCTATGTAATCTATACCTTTGTTCCTTATGACAATGCACCACACTCGCCAAAATCTCCCATTAAGCACACTAAATAATAATAAAAAGCTAACCGGAAATCAGGATCAAGCACTGCTATGGATTATCCCGACTGGAAAGAGACACAGAACGGGCAAGGTTGAGAGCCGCGCCCCGAAGAGCCGTGATTGGAGGGGGAGGGAATTTGATTGGCACAAGCCCGGGTAAGATGGGACTTGCTGATAGGAGCAGAGATGGACTACCAAGAGGTGGCACTCACTGATTTGTGAAGCACGACAGATGACGTCAGAGCATGGGTGATAAAAGAACGCTCTGGCGGACATTTTGGCTCTCTTGTGCCTTGTCGTTCTGGAGACCAGAGCGAACAGTCGTTATTCCCTCTTGCGCTTTCTCGTACTGGACCTCATACGAACGGTGGCAATTTGCTCTCTGGCTCAAGGAAGCTCATCGTGAACGGCCATGTTGCGAGATCTTGCTCGTGGTTGTGAAGAGGCAGAGCTGCAGAACGAAGAGCTGCGGTTCCCGTGCAGAGTTCGTGAGAACGGACAGGGCCTGCTTATGTTAAGCACGTACCACGGACAAAGGCCTACGCGGCGCCGGAGGGCGCGCTGAGGCCTGGATCTGAGGCCAACGAGTGTGCGGTTCCCGCCGAGGGCACGGACGATTTCCACGATTAATGACGAGACCCCACCGGCCAAGTTGAGTTAAGTGCACACAGATGCATATTTATTTTCAGTTATTTTCCCTTCCGTCTGTCTTGGTTCTGTTTGTGGGGACGTCCCGTTTATGAATTTAGTCTATCGGCATTTTCTTTGTACCAGCATTTTATTCAATAAACCTGTTTATTTTTGTACATTTTAATTCCGTTTCATGTGAGTTTATTACAGGTTTGAGGGCTGCCCGGGGGTTCTGTGAAGGTAAGCTCCAGTTTCCCCCTCCCTCTTGCTCCCCCACGCATATTCTCCGCTGTATTTTTGATTGAACACCTCGGAGTAACGGCTTGTTCGGCTATTCGTTCCTTGGAAAGATTTTAATTACCAGGAACACGACACTATCTTCAGCCTGATGCAACCCTCTTGCTCTCATGCCTGTCTCTTCCATGACACCATCCATGTCCTCCTCACAAACTCATCTCTGCATCTTGTATACAGATGTTTTTTGTTTACATAGTCGAGGCTCATGGAAGAGCTAGTTCACTGAATGGATCAGGCCATAGCAGGATGCAAAAGGAACAGTCGAGAGAGTGGGGGGGGGGGGGGGGGGTCGGGGGGGGAAGGGAAGGGGGAGAAGGACACCAACAGCAGAGTGTGAAATCAAGATGGAGGGAGACTTGGACAAACAGAGGGTATGGAAGGAATGTGGAGGGGGGGGGGCAGGAGGATACAGAAGGAGAAGCGAATGCTGGAAATGCGAATGGAGGAGAGATAAGGGTGGGTGGAGTAACGAGGGTAGAAAAGATCATGGCTTTGGATTGGTGATGATCTGAGATGTTGGTGAACAGCTGTCTTGAAGACCTGTAGGGAAGAATGAGATTGAAGAGAATGTGGAAGTTGGTTCCACAGATGGGAAAAAGAGGAACAAATGAGAGTGGAGGTGAGCAGCGATCTTGGATTTCGGTAGTTTCACCAGAAGGGGGCTGCTGGTGGACCGCATGCGTCTTGCAGAAACCTGGAGTGGGGGGGCTAAGCATGGAAAGGGCAGAGATTGCAAGACTAAAAAGGAGATGGTAGAAGACAGAGATCACAGACCTGTTTGCGATGGTGAAGTGATCGACCCATAAACTCTGCTTCATCGCATGAGATTCCAATGATCTTGAAAGCCTTGCTTTCCACAGCGTCAAGCTGGGCAAGATATGAGGCAGGAACACCAGCACAGAAGGGAGAGCAGTATTCCATACAGCTGAGGATAAAGGCCTTGTAGGTGGACAGGAGTTCACATGTGCCAAGGAAGGACTTTGTTCGATGGAGGATGCCCAGTCTGGTGGCTGGCTTTGGAGGCCAACTTTGAAATGTGGTTTGTCCAAGAAAGATCATGGCTGAAAATGAGACCCAGGGGTTTGAATAATGGATTGTTAAGAAAGTAGATTGAGATTGAGGGTTTGCCAGACGGTTCTTTCGGAAAGACATAGTGAGAGTGTGAGATTTATCAGGATTGAAAGACATGTTTCAAGTGTTTGACCAGTTTGTGATTTTATCCAGGTCTGCAGAGTGTGAAGAGGCTGCGGCCTTCCTCATTTCTGGATGCCATATAGCAGTTGGTATTCTGTTGTGAACCTACTCCACCTTTCATCTTCTCTTCTCGCCGAGTGTCTGGTACATCTCCATTTCTTTATTCTCGCCTCCATAACAAAAAATCGTAAGTATTATTTTTCTTATTGATAATACATACTTGTATTTTGAAAAAATAAGATTAAGAAAATTTGGCATGTCGGTGAGTAATCAACTTTAGTAATTTATAGGTAAGAAATCCCAAATTTACCAGACTCTTCCTCGTTAAAAAGAAACTCTTTTCAATAGTGCGATCAAGATTGATTCTTTTCAGTGGATTACCAAATCTTACATTATCAAACAGTCATGGACAGATGTTTTGTTATTTAGCTTCTCTGCAAATGTTGAAATATAAACCGAGCATTTTTCCAGTTCAAGATGCGGCCTTTTCGGCCAAAATTCATCATGACATTAACGGTCCAACAATTTCAAGTGCATTGCATTGAGAGAGCATTTTAGAGAGACTGAGACAGTAAGCTGGTTGGAAAACAGCACAGCTCCGTGAAACGAGTCCCAAATTGCCTGCACCGAACAGCTTGCATCCCATAAATGGAGCCAGATGTCGGTGGAACAGCTGGACGTGCTAATCCCGCAAAGTTCATGTTTTTTTTTTCTCTATTTTTTTTTTCTTTCTTTGGTCGAGGAGCTTTGCCAGCGCAGTAAATCCACAGTCTTTTCCCGAGCGCTCCGCGCAAGACCATATTTCACGAACGCGCCTGCCAAAATGGCCACCGGTCAGGCGGTACACAGGGCGCTGTTCCTCAAAGTGCAGCACATCATCACCAATCGACGTGATGAAACGAAAATAAAGGGAAAACCTGCAAGTCCATCAGGAAAAGTCGCATCATCATGAATTTTCATTATTTATTTCAATCTATCCATGCCATGCATGTACCTGATTCATAACATGTATTTAACATGTTAAAGACAATGTATATAGCAAATTTTGGCAGAAGAATAAAACCTGCAAAAGTCCAAGTTCATATCTTATTTGAACGATTCCAAGCAGTCATTTATCCTTTGCAGCAACACATCTCCGGCAATTCACTTTGCAAAATGAGCGTTATCAAAAGTGAATTAAAAGCTTGTGCTGTGTGGGAGGGACTGAACTGATAACCTCACACTGGAAAGCAAGCTGTGGCAGCAATAAATTTATCACTTGAGTTGGATTTCCTTTTTTTGTCAATCAGGCAATGGTGGAGTGGTACGTTTTTCCTTGTTTGAACTAGCAGACTACCCGCCCTATGGGCAATCTTGTAACAAGTGTGCAACACGTTCCTCTCACACATCCCTTTATTTGGGTGGTGTATAGGCAACAGACCACTGCCTCAAACTCCCCCAAAAAAACAAAAAAAAAACAAGACCCATTGTCTAACAATGGCATAGCAAGGCTTGGATATGCTGAATGGAGGATCTGCTGTCACGTGACCAGATCCTCAGCTCTGATTGGTGGACACTTGTGAGGGACATACATACATACACAAGATGGACAGACACTGGCTATGCCGTAAAAATATGGCTGCCAAACCACGTGACCGATGACATTAATGTTTTTTTCTCAACCAATTTATCCCTAAATCACACTAAATAAATTTAATACTGATCAGGTCAAGCATTCCACTTATCGATTTATGATGTCATAATGAAGGTACCTTTGACATCATCATTAAGATATGTCATTCCCCATGGGGAGTAATTTACAATGAGGCACCTTTCAATTTTTTCCCCATGGAGCAGTTTTGGAGATATAGAAGTGCAAAAGTTTTTCGGTTTTTCCAAGATGATGCCCGTACTACATACGTGACCTATGACGTCATAATAAACAATAAATATTATACGGGAGGAGGTACTCCTATGGTGAAAATTTTGTGTCAATCGGATCAACGGTTGCAGAGACAACGAATTTTAAAGTGAATAAACCCGCAAAATGCTGGAGGAAGGGACATACATACCTACATACACTGGACAGACAAACTGTTCCAGATGGCATTGCCCTCCGGGCTACGCCATAACAACACAGGTTACGTACATGAAGCAAAAACATGCTTACGGCTTATGGGTTCATATCAATATATTATATCTATATTATAATAGGCGTAGGTGATCCGTCTGTCCGGGGATGTGGCTTAGTCCGTTTGCAGAGTAGCTCCACCCATAGCTCCACCCATTCTTGGAGAGGCTTCATGTAAACAAATATCCACCATTTTATTAACTCGAATAGCTTTGAGGCCTGTTTAGTTAGACCCGTGCTGTCTTTCTCTCTCACACAGGTTTATTTCAACTCAAATTCGATATATCATTTCATTTTTAACAGTCGCTAACATCGTTTTAGACTCGGTTGAAAAAAAACGGGAAGAAAATCCGATGAAAGTTTCCGTTTATAGAACGAAATGAATTCTCAAAGACCTGTAATATAAAGCCCATTCATTGAGTCACCCTCACGATTTTATCGAATTCACCATCTGATTTAATTTTTATCGATGGTTTTAGACTCGGTGTCAGAAATAATTGAGAACATTCACGCACACACGGGAAAATGCAGAGATATATTTTTTAAAATCGCACCACGATGATACACGAAAATACACCGCCTAAAATAACAGTCGGGGGAAATGTCGACATATATTAAAAATTCGCTTTTTCTTTTCCGTTAAGATATATTACTTTTCCCTTTGATGACAGTCGTCACAAAAACGTCAACAATGATGCCGACATATATTTCTTCGTTCTTATTTCATTCAACATTATTATCCGGAAGTAAAGGTTCACGTGTTCATTTCACGTGTGAAAAAACAAACTCCATTTCACGTGTGTATGGACGTGTAATTCAAATTTGTAAAATATATAAATTAACAGACGGGAAATTGCTGAGAGATATTTCTTCGTTTTTATTTTATTAGTTACGAGCAGAAGTACCCGGCGTTGCCGGGGGGAGGAGGGAGGAGGGAGAAGGGAAGGGCACGTACACGTACACTTTAAACATGTGGGATATATACATGTGCCGTGGGACGTGTGTGTGTGTGTGTGTGTGTGTGTGTGTGTGTGTGTGTGTGTGTGTGTGTGTGTGTGTGTGTGTGTGTATAGGGAGGAGGGAGGAGGGAAGGGCATGTACACTTTAAACATGTATATACATGTGGGATATATACATGTGCCGTGGGACATGTGTAGGTGTACATGTGTGTGTGTGTGTGTGTATACATGTGTGTGTGTGTGTGTGAGAGTGAGTGAGTGAGTGAGTGAGTGAGTGAGTGTGTGTGTGTGTGTGTGTGTGTGTGTGTGTGTGTGTGTGTGTGTGTGTGTGTGTGTGTGTATAAGAGAGAGACAAAATTGTGAGGCACAGAAATGAAAAAACGAGATGTGTTTGTGTGTATGTGTATATGTGTGTGTACGTGTGTGTGTGTGTGTGTGTGTATGTATGTGTGTGTATATATGTGTGTGGGTGTACGCGCGTGTGTGTGTATGTATGTGTGTGTGTATATATGTATGTGGGTGTACGTGGGTGTATGTGTATATGTGTGTATGTGCGACTGTGCGTGTGGGTGTGCATGCACATGCATTCACATGTTATCAGAAGTAAATACATTGTGTAGATTACATCATTTGTGCATCTGATAAATTGCCAGTAACCATTTTGTGAAACTGAATGTGCAGGTGCAGCATCTAACTCAATATGTCGAAATGTCACACACGTCCATGCCCGTGGGATTCCACTAGTATATATATATATAAGCGAAATATTTGTTTGTTTGTGACCCTACTCCTCTGAGCTCCCAAGGTAACAAGAAACTTAAGAGGATAACATTTTTTTTTACCATGATGCACCTAAGTAGGGGTTTTAAAACAGTTATTTTCTCACAATTCATAGTATCTAAACAACCAAGCCACCACCTGTCACCATGATCCCTAAGGGTAGATCCATGTAGACAGCACTTTATAAAAAGCCCAAATATTTTCGGATTTCATCCTGGATACCTAACCTTTATAGTTGGTGAGACGGTGAGATCTGATCATCAAATATGCCATCAGATATGAAAAAATAACGGTTAATTAAGACGCTATCTTGATTGGTAAGATTGACGAAGAAGGAGTCACATGACCTTTCAAATACGCTAATCAATTAAAAAACCCGAAAATAGTACAAAACACCCTATACACATCGATTTAAAGGTAATTTTACTGTTCATCCAATGATATTACTGTCAAGGGCGAAAAAGACTTTGTAGAATAAAGGTTACCACCTTAGCTAACTTCAAAAAATATACACCTCCAAATATACATCCAACATTTTAACACAAGCGATTTTGGCCCGTATACCTATATAGTCGTTTAGAGAGAACATTCCGATTGTCTGATAACAAAACAGATTTCGAATATCTCATTTAAGTCGTGATGATCTCGGGTGATCGGGACAATTGGTGCATTTTTTTTTACCAAGGCCGTTATAAGTTCCCATAAGCTGTAGTTTGAAAATTGCAAGTTGTGCAGATGAAACAAATACATTAAATCAAAGGCAGACCAGCCACGCATTCAGTGATAGAAGTGAGAAGGGTGAAAAACGAGATTTGGAGTCATTTACTCAAGCTTCACTCCTTTACACCTATATATCCCATTAGACCCTTTATATCCCTTAGACCTCTGCACCCTTTAGACACCTTCATACCCATGTAGACCCTTTTGAGACATATACACCTTTTTTGACACTTTTCAGATCTATAAATGGTTTAAGACCCTTTGGACAATATAAGACCATTTTGACACTTTAAGACCATTTGGACACTTTAGGCCCCTTTTGCTATTTCACCCTGAGACCCATTAGGCCCTTTTAAGAGCCTTCGACCCTTTAAACGCTTTAGCCCCTTTATGACCCTTAAGACATTTTAGAACCCTTAGAAATTCGAAAAAATTCCCAAAAATAGTATTTGACAACCCTTTCCGTGCACTATTTCCATCACATCACACACAGGTTGCAACGACGAATCAAAACTGATATCTCAAAGGGAAACTGATGTTGAAAAGTGAAACTGAAACGACTGATCTATGGATCATTGAACCATAATGAAATGCTGTGAGAAATACAAATTGTCAAAAGCAAAGCTATGGGGATTATAGAGAGAGCAGGCAGTTTCGGGGCTGAATTCGTGATGTGAAGGCGGATAGGAGCCTGGAGGTGGTCGGTTGGCATGGAAAGAACTTCGGTGATCTTCCATCAGGAGGTAGGCCCAAAGCATGCCCAAATCAGTTTCCCAGCTAAGATTTCATAATATCGCCCTCACTACCAAGCAGTACTTCAGAGGTAGAACAAGCATGGATTGGAAATCTTCGCTGATGGAATGGAACGAGGTTGCCAAGATTACCAACTACACAGTAACCATTTTGTGAAACTGAATGTGCAGGCATCAGCATCAGCATCACTGTTCACTACACACATTGCAACATCTGTTCACTGTTCACTACACACATTGCAAGATCTGTTCACTGTTCACCACATACATTGCAAGTTCTGTTCACTGTTCACTACACACATTGCAAGATCTGTTCACTGTTCACTACACACATTGCAATATCTGTTCACTGTTCACTACACACATTGCAATATCTGTTCACTGTTCACTACACACATTGCAATATCTGTTCACTGTTCACTACACACATTGCAGGATCTGTTCACTGTTCACTACACACATTGCAATATCTGTTCACTGTTCACTACACACATTGCAAGATCTGTTCACTGTTCACCACACACATTGCAATATCTGTTCACTGTTCACCACACACATTGCAATATCTGTTCACTGTTCACTACACACATTGCAATATCTGTTCACTGTTCACTACACACATTGCAATATCTGTTCACTGTTCACTACTGTTATGGATTCGTCACTTCCGTTGTTGGGGCTTTCCTCCACTTGACATATTTCTGATTCTAAGCTATATTTTCGGCTCTACCGGTTGACCAATGTGCAGATTATGAGATAGTGAAGAAAACCATTCTGAAAGCCTATGAATTGGTCCCTGAAACTTACCGGCAAAAATGCCGGAATGTCAGGAAGAGGGAGAGTGAGACCCATGTGGAGATAGCCAGAATGAAAGAAACCATGTTTGATCGGTGAGGTAATTCAAAAGGGGTGGGAAAGACTTCGAACTATTGCGACAATTTATCCTGGTGGAGGATTTCAAACAGTGTGTCCATGAGGACATTAAAGTACATCTGGAGGAAAGGAAAGTACCAAAGTTGTATGAGGCAGCAACCATGGCAGATGACTATGCCTTAACACACAGGATGAGGTTCCATAAACCTAACTTCCCGCCTAGAGTTCGCCCGGAGTGTTATGATACATCCGGTGCAGAGAACGAAGATTCATGGGGGCGGCCTAGAGATGACTATGAGGACAGATCTGATACCGCGACTCTTAGGGATCAGAGGTCTACAGTTCCAAGACGGACGTATCCTCCGGGGGGCTCGAGACAAACCACGAGTTTCTCCTCCGGGCCTACTTGCGCGTTTTGCAAGAAACCTGGACACTTGATGTCCCGATGTTATGCTATGGAAAGGCAAAATCAGGAGCAGAGTCAGACTAGTACAACTCCGAATGCAATGGCAAATGTGAGAAATCGCCCTCAAAAGGGTTACCAACCATTTATTTCAGAGGGGTTTGTGTCACTGGATGGAGACTCGACTAACCAGAAACCGGTTAGGGTATTGAGGGACACAGGAGCACATCAATCTTTGATGCTTGAAGGCATTTTGCCATTGTCAGAGAAGACGGCAACTGGTGTTAGTGTTTGTTTACAGGGGGTTGGGGGCTGTGTTGAAGCTCCACTTCATGTCATCCATTTAGAGTCTGATTTGGTGTCAGGATCGGTCACCGTAGGTCTACAAGCCACTCTTCCTGTAGAGGGAGTATCTTGTGTTATCGGGAATGATTTGGCCGGTGGTCAAGTTTCTGGTAACCCGATGTTTGTTAAAAAGCCGGGTATGGAAAGTAACACTACCCAAGTCAGGGATGGAGGCAATGTTGGCAAGCTCTTTGTAGGTGGACTGAACTTCAAAACAAGGAAAGATGTTCTGGCCTCTGTCTTCGGCAAATATGGCCCGCTTTTGTAGGTGCTGCTGATAAAAGACAGGGAGACACAAAAGTCAAGAGGGTTTGGCTTTGTCACGTTTGAAAACACCAAGGACGCCAGAGATGCAGAAAAGGATCTAAATAACAAGGAGTTGGAGGGTCGGACCATAACAGTAGAGAAGGCATTTCATAGGTGTCGAGGGGGCTACAGAGGAGGACAACGTGGAAGTAGTGGTTTTGGTGGTGGCCGCAGTCGATATTACTATGGAGGCTCCCAGAATTACGGCAGCTCCCGAAGGAATGATTATCAGAGTAGTGGCCGAGAAGGAGACCGCTATTCATGTGACTGCAGTGACAAGCGGTCCAACCGTGATTATTATGAAAATTCGGAAGAGTTGAAGCACTGAATGCTGCGGAGCAGCCGAGCCAAGATTCCTACACGGATTAACCGTGAACGCCACGTTCCTAAAGGCGTCCATGTAGTGAACTTTCCAACATGGATTAACCGTGAACTCCACGTTCCTAAAGGCGTCCATGTAGTGAACTTTCTTACACGGATTAACCGTGAACTCCATGTTCCTAAAGGCGTCCATGTAGTGAATACTTCCAGGCCTCACCACCCAACCACCATGGAACCTGGCTCTCAGCTCGGCCTCCCGGAAAAAGTGCTGTAGATTTGCTTGACTTTGGATTTTTGATCACCACCCCTTAACCTTCATTCAAAAGAAACTAAAAGTAAAAAATCAGAGGGTGCTGAGATGGAGTTTGGCTTTGCAGGAGTCCAACTGGGAAATTGAACATCTAAATGGCAGGGACAATGTCGTTGTTGACGCTTTGTCCAGAGTGAATTAACTTTGGAAATCTCTGTGGGTTGTTCGAAGTTTTGTTGCTTTATTTTTGGGGAATATTGAGTATTGTTGCCCACGGGAATTGATGATTTGGGTTTTGAGTTTACTTTTGTTTGTTTAAAGAGTTTGCCTGCAAAAAAGTTTTCGCTGTGTTCAAACTTTCTTTCTTGAGGGGGGGAAGTGTTATGGATTCGTCACTTCCGTTGTTGGGGTTTTCCTCCACTTGAAATATTTCTGATTCTATGTACTATTATTGTCTTCCAAAGGTTTATTGTTTATGAACTGTTTTCAAAAGGTAAAAATAATTAATGTTTTAAATTGACCCGGAACTGGACGACGACGAGGAGGAAGAAGAGGAAGAAGAAGACAGAAGGCGTGGCAAGTGAAGTCGGACAAGATGCGTGGCTTCCAGCTCCGTAGCGAGCTTTATCGAACGAAAGTCATGAGTGAACTTTGAGTTCCCTTGAAAGGAATTTCCTGCGATAGGTGTTATCGCTGGAGGATTGAGAAACCTGCGTAGTCAGGTTTAGGCGTGGAGATTCTGAAGAATCCTCGCCGGGTCGCTTCATCTCAAGTAAGAGCCGTCGGCCATTTTGATCCTCGCGCTTCGTTCACCGAAAAAGGTTTTTGCTACGCGTCAGCTTTTCTCACCATCCTGTCGTCTGTCGGGGATGTGTGTGCGCAAACGCTGCGTTTGAAGATTATGCTGCGGTTCGCTGATTAAACTGTGAACGTGCACATCGAGTTTGCCTTTGGTTTTGGACCACATGACTTGCTACGCTTTGCCTATGCTTACGCCTCGTCAGCATCAACGGGGTGCGGGTCTCGATTCGATCACGCTCTGACACTCGCTGGAGGGGATCACCTTTGAGTTATAGAGACATTGAGGAGTGTTCTTTTTCACTCACTTGGAGCACAGTGAGTTATCTTACTTTAGCTGATGGTACCATCATAAAATGTATTGAGTGTACTTTTGATTGCCATTGGTTGTATCGTTATTCCTGTGTGATTTTTAATATCTTCTCTTCTTCTCTTCTAGTATCTTCTCTTCTAGACTTGGTAATGACTAACTTCCCTGCTAATATCTGCTGCTCTTCTTCTGCTCCAATCGGTTCTTCTGATCATGTGCTTGTCAAAGTGGACATCTCTCTGGCCATTCTCAGAGAGCCTCCTCAGCGTCGACGAGTCTGGCATTTCACTCAGGCCGACTGGGACGGTCTTCAAGCAGCCATCAATCGTCTGGATTGGTCTCCCATCTCCACTGCCTCTGACATCAATTCTTCCTGGGAATTCTTCCAAAGCAAACTGATCTCTCTCATGCACAGACTTATCCCATCTCGCCTTCAGTTGTCTTACCCTTCCTCCCGTCCATGGTACACTGAATCTTGTGGTGAGGCAGTTGCCCTGAAACAACTTGCCTTTGCCTCTTGGAAGGCTAATCCAACTGAAGGAAATCTCAGTTCCTTCCACCAAGCTCGGAACAAGTGTGTGTCTACCCTCAGGAGTGCCAGGAAGCACTATCTCTCCTCACTCAAGAATGAACTCTCAAACCTGTCTCCTTCCTCCAAATCCTGGTGGCGTCTGGTCAAATCCGTTTCTGGTGTTTGTTCCCCCTCCATCCCCTCCCTTACCTCAAATGGCCACACAGTTGACATCGCACGTGACAAAGCCGAATGCCTCAACTCTGTGTTTGCCTCAAAATCCTTAGTCCCAAACCCATCTCTCTCTGTTCCCACCTTTCCCAGTCGAACCAAACTGCTCCTGGACTCTGTGACCTTCTCTCCTGACAAGGTGGAGGAGTTTTTGTCAAACCTCGACTCTGATTCTGCAACTGGACCAGATGGCATCAGCCCACGGGTCCTAAAATCCTGCTCTGCCGCTCTATCTCACCCTCTCTCTGTTCTTTTCACCCTATCCTTTGCTCAAGGTCATCTGCCAGCATCCTGGAAATCAGCAAACATTACCGCTTTACACAAAAAGGTGCAAAAACAGATCCTTGCAACTACAGACCAATCAGCCTGCTCCCAATTATCAGCAAAGTCATGGAATCCATCATTGCTTCGGATATGAAATCTTTCCTCTTCTCCAATGGCTTGATCTCTGATCATCAATTTGGTTTCAGACCAGGTCACTCTACTCTGGACATGCTGCTTCTGCTGTCTCAACAATGGATGGAGGTCCTCAATGCCAAACAGGAAATCAGAGCTGTCTCCCTTGACATATCACGTGCCTTCGATACGGTCTGGCACCCAGCTCTGCTCACCAAACTCTCCTCCTATGGTATCCATGGAAATCTCCATGCATGGCTTGCGGACTTCCTCTCTGGTCGTAGTCAACGTGTGGCCCTGAATGGATTTCTCTCATCTCCCCTTCCCGTTCAGGCTGGAGTTCCCCAAGGCAGTGTGCTGGGCCCTGTGCTTTTTCTGGTCTTTATCAATGATCTCTCCGACTCTCTGGAAAATCCTCTGTATCTCTTTGCTGATGACTCCACTCTCTGCCGCTCCATTCCTCTTCCCTCAGATCGGCAGTCTGCAGCCTCCTCACTCTCTGAAGACCTGGACAAAATCACAGACTGGTCAAACATGTGGAACATGTCTTTCAATCCTGACAAATCTCACACTCTTACTATGTCTCTCCGAAAAGATCGACTGGACAACCCTCCCATCTACTTTCTCAACAATCCTCTCCAAGAAGTTCTGTCGCTCAAGCTTTTGGGTCTCACCATCTGCCATGATCTTTCTTGGGAAAACCACATTTCCAAGCTGGCCTCCAAAGCCAGTCGCCGACTGGGCATCCTCCATCGTGTGAAGTCCTTCCTAGGCACACCTGAGCTCCTCACCACATACAAGGCTTTCATCCGCAGCTCAATGGAATACTGTTCTCCCCTATGGGCTGGTGCTCCTGCCTCACACCTGGCTCGGCTTCACGCTGTTGAATCCAAAGCTTTCAGAATCATTGGAATCTCCCGCGATGAAGCTATCTCTGAGGGCCTTTCACTCACTCACCGCAGGCAGGTAGGTGGTCTTTCTGTCTTCTACCGACTCCTCTCCGGCCTTGCTCCCCCAGCTCTCTCTGTGCTCTGTCCCCCAAATATTCCTACAGGTCGCACAAGATCTGCCAGCCACCCTCTGATGGTTAAACTGCCGAAATCTCGGCTCTCTGCTCACCTTCACTCTTTCATTCCTCTTTTCTCCCGCCTCTGGAACAAACTCCCACACTCACTTCAATCACACTCCTCCCTCCAGGTCTTCAAAACAGCTGTTCACCACCATCTCTTATCTTCCCCCATCCAAAACCTTGATCTTTTCTACCCCCACTAATTCACCCCAGATCCACCTTGTTTGAAATTCCAACTTCTTTCCTGGAAGTCTTGGCAGTGTCCATATGTTTTATACCTCTCCCACCCCCCCCCCCCCCTTCCCATGCCTCCCCCCCAAAGCCCTCTCCCTCCCACAGTTCTCTCGATGTCTCCATGTCTCTCGGTCCCTGCTCTCAAATGTTGTGTTTGTGTCCTTCCTCCTCTCTCCCCATCTTGTCTACCGCTCCCGATGTTATTTGTTTTGTGTGTCTGTTTGTCTTTCTGTGTGATTAATGTTCGCTCTTTCACGAGCCTCGATCTTGTATACAAAAAAAAAAAAAAAAAAAAAAAAAATACAATATTTGTTCATTTATAATCATTGGTGTGGTTTCACTATTGATTTCTGACACAGAATAATATATTTTTCTGCCATGGCTCCTCTCGGGGCTCGGAGGTACATCGCGACCAAGGGGTTGGGGAGGAGCACGTAACACTACACACATTGCAATATCTGTTCACTGTTCACTACACACATTGCAATATCTGTTCACTGTTCACTACACACATTGCAATATCTGTTCACTGTTCACAACACACATTGCAATATCTGTTCACTGTTCACCACACACATTGCAATATCTGTTCACTGTTCACAACACACATTGCAATATCTGTTCACTGTTCACTACACACATTGCAATATCTGTTCACTGTTCACTACACACATTGCAATATCTGTTCACTGTTCACTACACACATTGAAATATCTGTTCACTGTTCACAACACACATTGCAATATCTGTTCACTGTTCACTACACACATTGCAAGATCTAGTCACTGAATATCAATACACACTCCAAAAATAAATTGCTCATTTCAGGTGAGACATCTACGATCTACGAACCCCCACCTACCCTGCCAGTGTTTGTGTGTGTGTGTATATATACAGTCTTGGCATTTAATATGGCATATTTTTTTTGTGGGGGTGAACTTACTTTTCAAGATGTCTTAGAACCAAAAGTTCATTGGAATTGTGTTGAAATTATTCTAGATTTTGTTAATGTGACCTTTAAAAGAAACAAAAACCACATTTGACATTTCAAAACAAATAAATTGATCCTTAAAAGTGATGTAAACTGATATCGAACTCAATTCATGGACAGTACTGTGTTAAACTTCTGTACGTTTTCAAGAAGTATCTCTTTATTTTGCACATTCGCCAAAAAAATTTTGAACAAAAACAAAAGTTAAATAACGACTGGGATTACGGACAGTAAAATTACAGTTCAATACTTCATGTAACCCTCACGAGCATTCAGGAGAGCACGTACACGTTGAGGCATGCTGTTCACGAGATTTGCCAAGGTTTGGACAGGAATCACTTGCCATGCAGTGACAATAGTCTGCTGCAATTCACGCACAGAGGTCGGCTGCTGGTCCAAGTGGTCGATTTGACGCGTTAATTCTGCCCACAAGTTCTCTATCGGATTCATATCCGGGGACATGGCAGGCCACTCCATATGCTCTACACCACGGTCAGCAAGAAAGTGTTGGATCATGCGAGCACGATGAGGCGCGTGCATTGTCATCTTGGAAGACAAAGTTTCCTCGAAAGGCTGCACGAGCAAATGGAAGCAATGTTTCTTCCAGAATGGCCCTGTACTAGAACTGGTTCAGGTTTCCATTCAGAACAACCAGGTCAGTTTTGCCCCCCAAACAAAAGCAGCCCAAATGGTCACCCCACCACCTCCAGCTTGGACTCTTGGCACTATGCCATCTTTGTTGTAGGCTTCATGCACTTGTCTGCGCACTCGGACGCGGCCATCTTGATGATAGACCAGAAATCTAGACTCGTCACTGAAGGTCACGTGATTCCAGTGTCCTGGCTGCCATTGACAGTGCTCTCTGGCCCACTGCAATCGGCACTGGCGGTGTTGTCTGGTCAGGCGTGGCTTTCTCAGGGGACACCTTGCACGATAGCCTGCTTGAACCAGTCGTTGGTTGACTAGCCTTCTGGATACAGGCACATTTGTCAGTTGCTGCCACTCAGCCCTAAGCCGATTAGCTGACTTGGTATGGCCATTGCGGACTAACTGGTGCAGCTGGCGATCATCCCTCCTTGTGGTTCTGCGGGGACGTCCTGGCCTCGGTATTGGAGTAGGGACACCCATCTGAGCATTTCGTTTCAGGATCTTTGACACCTGACCTTTAGTGATGCCATACTGCTGAGCAATAGCACGCTGTTTCATGCCGTAATTTCGTAAAGCCACCACTCCATGACAAACAGCATTGTCGAGTTGACGGACCATCTCCAGAGGAAGCGGCAATAACTTTTGGAGACGTGCAGCAGTTGTTTTCCACTAATACAGAACGCAACAACCCCTGTATACCCGACTGTGAAGCCAATCATCAAATGCACCTGTCCGTACATTTTGCTACGCCACCTGTGATATAATCCTGTTGTTAACTTCTTGCTGCAACAGACAATCAGTGATATGGTTCTTTTAACAAATAAATCACCAAAGTGTAAAACAAACTCACCAGATTGATATACTGAGTTCAGAAAGTAAACCTAAGTCAAGAAAGAAAAAAAAATTCCATATTAAATGCCAAGTCTGTATATACACACCCTGAATTTAAAATAGATTAAATTGAGAGTTGTTGTCACCGATGCACACATAATTACCTCATAATGTTAAAGTGGCATTTTTTTTCAAAGAAATTTTTACAAAGTAATTGAAAATGAAATAAAGAAATATCTAAAATACATAAGTATTCAACTTTGTAGAAATGCCTTTGGCAGTGATTACAGCTTCGAGTCTTCTTACGTATGTCTGTATCAGTATGTGGTCTTCTTGGGTATGCCTGTATCAGTCTGCATCAGCTTTGCACGTCTGGATTTGGAGAGTTTCTCTCTTTCTTCCTTGCAGATTTGCTTAAGCTCTGTCAAGTTCGATGGGAAGTGTCGGTGAACAACAACCTTCAAGTCTTTCCACAGATTCTCAGTGGGAATAAAGTCTGGCCTTTGATTGGGCCACTCAAGGACTTTCAAATTATTGCTCTGAAGCCATTCCAGTGTTGAATTGGCTGTGTGCATGGGGTCATTTTCCTGTTGGAATGTAAATCTTCACTCAATCAAAGGTCTTTTGCACTCTGAAGCAGTTTCTCCACAAGGATTTGCCTGTAATGTGCCTGTAGAGACAGAGACAATAATTATATACTCTGCTCACCTTCACTCCTTCATTATCCCTTTTCTCCCGCCTCTGGAGCAAACTCCTTCACTCTCTTCGATCCCACTCCTCCCTACAGGTATTCAAAACATCTGTTCACCACCATCTCTTATCTTCCCCCATCCAAAACCTTGATCTCTTCTACCCCCGTTAATTCACCCCAGATCCACTTTTTTGAAATACCGACTTCTTTCCTGGAAGTCCTAGCAGTGTCCATGTGTTTTTTTTTTACCTCTCCCACCCCGCCTTCCCATGCCTCCTCCCCCCAAGTCCTCTCCCTCCCACAGATCTCCTGATGTCCCTGTTCTCTGCTGTTGTACTTGTGTGTTGCCCTCTCTCTCCCCACCTTGTCTCCCGCTCCCTTTATTGTAAGTTTTGTGTGTCCGTTTGTTTGTTTTTTTGGGGTTTTTTTGTGATTGATATTAGCTCTTACACGAGCCTCGATCTTGCATACAAAAAAACAACAAAAAAACCGAAAGGCCCGGTCCATGGGGATCGATCGGAACTCTGACCGTGACCGCGCTGCCATGATGAATCCAGGCAGCAGGGAAGAATGGGGAACATCCCCCCCCCCCCCGACTTGCATTGGGGGTACAACCACCGCGAAGAGGCATCTCCGATAATTGTAATGTAGCATGCTAAATAAGGTGGTGTAAAAGGCATCAAGAGTGGTAAACTTCCAAAAAGGTTTTTTTTTTTCCAAAAGTCTTTAAAACCTTTATTTGATTACAATTGAATGATATACTTGACCACTAGAACACCAATCATCTGGTTGCCACACTTACAAAAACCTCCAGTTTAGCAGTACTTGGCCAAAATTTTATATCACCCTTTCTCGACCAATCAAAATTTGTACTGCCACTCTCAGGTGTGGGAATATCAAGATTCAGACAAAATGATGGCTCACTCGGAAATATAGATCGTGCTCGGAAACGTAAAACAAGAGTTTAAAAGACCCTCCTTTTCTCAAGGCTGTGCAGGGTAAGGTGTTCTATGAACTCTAGTTGCCAATATAAATGTTAGAAGTTTTGTTCAGACAGATCTTAGGCTTGTGGAGGTGGAGGGGATAATTAAGTGAGAGGAAAGCAACATAAGCATAATTTTGCATGAATTAAAGGAAATTCGGACAAATCAAAGTAATATCTGGGATTTGAACTTGGAATCACAACATCAATTAAATAGTTGCTCAGATGTGAATGCTAAATAGGCCAACCAAATGTGATTTTGTGAAAAAAACATCGAGTTTCTTTTTCTGATTCACTCTTAGCAATGTAAAACTAACCAATGTTTCAGAGGTTAAAGGGTAGTTCAACCTAGGGAAAGACTAGTCAAACCCTAACCCTGAAAAAGAACCTCAGTCGTTTAATATGACTGATGACTCATTTCAGCTGGAAGAAAATAATTAGGGGAGATCTGTGGTTAGTACAGTGTATTAATAACTCAAAACTACCACATATGATAAGTATTTGCTTATGGAAATTATATTACTTAAATGATGAGCATATTAGGAAATTGTAAATAGTAATCAATATATTACATATGCAAATCTGGGGGAATAGAGGTTGTAAATTGCTCAAAAAAAATTAACAAATGAAAAGGATGGTGGAATCGTCGGTGGTGAAAAGGAAGTGTGTCGATATATTACGCATGCAAACCTGGGGGAATAGAGGTTGTAAATTGCTCAAAAAAAATTAACAAATGAAGAGGATGGTGGAATCGTCGGTGGTGAAAAGGAAGTGTGTCGATATATTACGTATGCAAACCTGGGGGAATAGAGGTTTTAAATTGCTCAAAAAAAATTAACAAATGAAGAGGATGGTGGAATCGTCGGTGGTGAAAAGGAAGTGTGTCGATATATTACGCATGCAAACCTGGGGGAATAGAGGTTGTAAATTGCTCAAAAAAAATTAACAAATGAAGAGGATGGTGGAATCGTCGGTGGTGAAAAGGAAGTGTGTCGATATATTACGTATGCAAACCTGGGGGAATAGAGGTTTTAAATTGCTCAAAAAAAATTAACAAATGAAAAGGATGGTGGAATCGTCGGTGGTGAAAAGGAAGTGTGTCGATATATTACGTATGCAAACCTGGGGGAATAGAGGTTTTAAATTGCTCAAAAAAAATTAACAAATGAAGAGGATGGTGGAATCGTCGGTGGTGAAAAGGAAGTGTGTCGATATATTACGCATGCAAACCTGGGGGAATAGAGGTTGTAAATTGCTCAAAAAAAATTAACAAATGAAGAGGATGGTGGAATCGTCGGTGGTGAAAAGGAAGTGTGTCGATATATTACGTATGCAAACCTGGGGGAATAGAGGTTTTAAATTGCTCAAAAAAAATTAACAAATGAAGAGGATGGTGGAATCGTCGGTGGTGAAAAGGAAGTGTGTCGATATATTACGCATGCAAACCTGGGGGAATAGAGGTTGTAAATTGCTCAAAATAAAATTAAGAAAAATGATGGTGGAAAAGGGCGTGTGTGTGTGTGTGTGTGTGTGTGTGTGTGTGTGTGTGTGTGTGTGTGTGTGTGTGTGTGTGTGTGTGTGCACGTGCGCGCACGCCAAATTGGAAGGAGGAGAAAAGAGGAAGGAGTTGATCATGAGTAAGGGAATGGGAGAGGAGGAGGTTGTACGATTATGTGAATGGGAGAGGAGGAGGCCCAATCCAAAAAAAAATGGAATTGGGATGTTGTTAAAAAAAAAAATTCAGACATAATATGTGGATGGCCCGTGACATCATACATTGACTTTTATACTTTTGGTACAATAGTGCAAGACAAATGCTCTGACGACGTCACCAACCCAGGCCATCTTTTTGCACAATGACAACTCTGGACTCCAAAATGTAACCACAGCATACACATGTTGCTCCATTGATTGGAATCTTGTGAAGCAGACCTAGGCAAAATGGTGCCCAATATTAGAAAACAAGAAGAGGCACTGACTTCCTGTTTTAACAACACAAAAGCTGCGTTATCCAAGTCCCGACACGTGATCATTCAATTTGTCGATGGCCAACCAGGACGTGCCCCGACACTGAGCGTGATCATCAGGGTGTCGTTGTGTTTCTAAATTCCTGACATTTTGAATCCCATGTCAATAAACAGTGCATCTGTGGGAAGGGGAATCTTACGCAAGTGTGTTTCTGGGTATTTCCCCTAATCTTGTTTTACTAGCCTCGGGGTGAGAATTCCAGCGGTTGGAAAAGGAACCTGGAATTTCTCCATTTTTGTTGGGATGAGGTAGCTTTCGATGTTTTATGGTGTGGGCGTTTTGCCGGCCAAAGCCGCTCGAAGTCTCCAGGGGGTAGTAAGGAAATTGCTTTTTAGACCAGTCTACATTTCATTATCATGCGCTAATTCAATGGTCAAAATTATGCCGTCAATATGAATGGCCATTGTGACTAAAGACTTCAATAAAGAGCTCATGTTGATATTACATTTATGATTGGGCCGTTTTAAAGCTGTGAGCATGTCAGAATTTTGATCAAGGATCTTGCTAAATGGTTACCTGCAGATTGCTCGTGCAGCGGTTCACATATGTAGGGCATGTCATGTGCCAAGTCATTCAAACTTAGTCATTTGAATGAACTATTGAAAATATATATATTACTGCGCTGGGTTTTTTTTCCTAATTTTTTTTGGCCTAATTTTTTTGATTTTGGAATTTTCAGGATTTTCTCTCCTCCCCCAACTCGCATTAGCAGTCGGATATTATACATGTTGTCCCTAGAGACGTCCCTGCACAATGTTACGTAGCAACCGATGTGTGGCCTCAGTCAGACAAATACGGTGCAAAACCATTCGGTCATGAACCAACGCAGTAGACAGAAACCCGAGACCACCAGAGCAGGCATCTGCTCGTCAAAAAGGTGGATACTTTGCATCCCGGTGGGAAGGCAGAGGAAAATTCACAGAGTCTGTACCTTGAGGCGATTCAAAAAGGATCCAACCCAGAAGTCATGCCTGATAATATACAGTTTTAGTTTTCCTCTCTGCGCCTCCTTACCCAGACGGCCAACTTTGGTGGGATTTGGTGACCAATCTGGGTGTATTCTTCTATTTCCTGTTTTATCTTTGCCTGCCAACTGCTGTCATTTAATTGTACAATTGCAGCATTATGGGTAGGGTTATGTGCACTCCCGTTAGCCTGGGTTTGAATCTCAACCCAGCAATAAAATGTCATCCTGGTGTTTCGCATACAAGGGGATCCAGCAATATGTTCCTCATCAACAGGAAGGATATCAAGCTGGAAGATTTGTCCACTGGCACTGGGGAGTTCATGCATGTTAAAAATCCCACGGTATCTTTCGCAAAGTGCAGGTGAGTTATCTCCGGCACTCTGAATAAATTCCAAATTTCTACCACCTTCAAAAATAATAATAACGATAATAATAAGAATAATAAACATTCCGGGGTCGACCTTGGTTATTTTTCGTCCAGAGACAACAAGGGATGGCAGAACGATCCTCCAGCATAATACCCTTCTGAGGAACAACACACACATTGATGCCTCGTCTTGCATATGAAACACCAGGATGACAGTTTACAGGGCAGTCGAGAATCAAACCCAGGCTAGACAGCTCAGGAGTGAGTATGCATACCTCGGAGCCATGCTCCATGTCCATTCACAGCTTAGAAGCTTTTCTCGACGAGTTGTGATATGCCGAGCTTTGCAAAGAGAACGAGGCTCAAATTATTATTTTATTGGTGAAGACATTTGCTTAAACCAATACGGTACACAACAACAACAACAACAACAACAACAACAACAACAGTACCAACATCAAGTTTCCTTCTCTCAAGGATACATTCTGGTTCTCACAATAGTTTCCTAGCAACCTGATTAAATGAACACAATCCATTTAATCCTGGTGTTGGCCTAATCTCTCCGACTCTCTGGAAAATCCTCTCGATCTCTTTGCTGATGACTCCACTCTCTGCCGCTCCTTATCTCAACCCTCAGATCGGCAGTCTGCAGCCTCTTCACTCTCTGCAGACTTGGACAATATCACAAACTGGTCAAACAAGTGGAACATGTCTTTCAATCCTGAAAAATCTCACACTCTCACTTTGTCTCCAAAAAGACCATCTGGACAACCCTCCCATCGACTTTCTGAACAATCCTCTTGAAGAAGTTCTGTCACTCAAGGTATTGGGTCTCACTATCTGCCATTATATTTCCTGAGAAAACTACATTTCCAAGCTGGCCTCCAAAGCCAGTCACCGACTGGGCATCCTCCGTCGTGCGTAGTCCTTTCTGAACAATTCTGAGCTCCTCACCACATACAAAGCTTTCATCCGCAGCTTGATGAAGTACTGCTCTCCCCTCAGGGCTGGTGCTCCTGCCTCACACCTAGCTCGGCTTCACGCGGTTGAAACCAAAGCTTTCAGAATCATTGGAATCTCCCGCGATGAAGCTAATTCTGAGGGCCTTTCTCTCACCGCAGGCAGGTTGGTGGTCTTTCTATCTTCTGCCGACTCCTCTCCGGCCTTGCTCCCCCTGCTCTGTCTGTGATCTGTCCCCCAAACATTCCTACAGGTCGCATAAGATCTGCCAGCAATCCTCTTCTGGTGAAATTGCCAAAATCAAGACTCTCTGCTCACCTTCACTCGTTCATTCCTCTTTTCTCCCGCCTCTGGAACAAACTCCCTCACTCTCTTCAATCCCTCTCCTCCCTCCAGGTCTTCAAAACAGCTGTTCACCACCATCTCTTATCTTACCCCATCCAAAACCTTGATCTTTTCTACCCCCGTTAAAACACCCCAAAATCCACCTCTTTCAATCCCCAACTACTTTCCTGAAATTCCTAGTAGTGTTCATTTGCTTTATACCGTGTACTTCTCCCTCGTCCCCAGCCATCCCACTTCCAAGGATCGACTGACTTCCTTGTTCTCTACTGTTGTTGTGCTTGTGTGCTTCCCTCTCTCCCACTCTTGTCTCCCGCTCCCTTCATTGTATGTTTTATGTGTCTGCATGCTTTCATGTTCAATGTGTTAGCTCTTACATGAGCCTCGATTCTGTATACAAAAAAAAAGTCATGATTTTTTTTGAAGATATATGGTTAAGAGGATACCAATATATTTTCCATCCATGACCCCTTAGCACAAAAAAAAAATTTGGGAGAATATTAAGCCGAATAATCGTTTAAAAAAAAAATCGGACTATTTGCACTGCCATTATTCAAATGAGTTACTTC
>NC_136269.1:82196006-82238506 GCF_964187855.1 Myxine glutinosa
TTATATATCCTTTTTGGTCCTATCTCTCGATGGTAAAGAATCATTTAGAAATACAAAAATTTAACGGATCCGGATTCGGATTTTCACCAAAACCGAATCAATTCTCCCTCGTCACACACCACCAAGTTTCGACCGAATATGTCCAAAACTTTGAGATATCCTGCCATATATTGTTTTGGCCCTATATCTCTCAATATTGAAGAATAATTTAAAACATTATAGTATCCGGCTCCGGATTCGGATCTTCACTAAAATCGAATCAATTATTTCTTGTCATACACCCAACCTGTTCACCAAATTTAGTCGGGATCCGTCAACAAATCTTTGAGATATCCTGCCACAGACAGAAAAATACACAGAAAGATAGACAGGGGTGAAAACATAACCCTCGTCTACCTCCAGTGGCGGAGGTGACAAACGCGTAAATAAATAAATCTGCATCACAAAAGCATTTGCAAGCAGCATTTTCGAACAATGCCATCTTCAAAATGATGTCCACAATACAAAGGCTTTCCTTAATGGAAAAAAAAAGGATGAAAAATCTGATGATGGCAAATCTGGCCTTAAAGATGGGTAAGAGGACACAGTCAATTCAATCTTTGAGAAGGGCTTTGATGTCCTCAAGCTTATATTAGGGCTGACATTGTTATGGTAAAGGGAAAACATTTCCCCCCATATCCATGGAGGTGCAGGTTCTCCTAATGAGTCTGCGGGGTTTTTTTTTATTCGTGTCTTGTTATAATGCTTCGACGCAACTATTGCATCCCCGGGCATTAATGCAACGATTGGTGATGCCCTGAATGTTCAAAGAATATTCAGCGCCACTGGAAAAGCCACATCTTCATTTTCATCCTCAGCAGAAACTCTTCATCATGCCCCTCCAATTACGGAGGCCTCATTTTAAATTCAAATGGATCAACTCACAGGGAACCCACGAGCTTTCAAACACAATCAGAGCTCGATTGTATTGCTTCGCTAGTGCCAACCGCCCGCACTGAATTCACAACTGAATTTTGGTGAAAATATCAGGGATGTAGACATTTCAATGGATGCTCAAGCTACAATTTATTAGCCCCCGTTGGACTTAGTCTGAAACGGGGGCTTAAGGATTGGGTCTCGTCCATCTGTCCGTCCATCCATCCATGCGTGTGTGCATCCGCAACTGTATCTCAGACATGTATGACCGATTTTGTTCATACTTGGTATAATGACAATACATGATGGTGTGTGTGTGTATATATATGATCCCGAGATTGTTTTTTTGTTTTTTGAATTATACACACATATACACACACATATACACACACATATACACACACACACACACACACACACACACACACACACACACACACACACACACACACACACACACACACACACACACACATCATTTTGTTTCACAATTGGATCAAAGATGGCTGAATTGCCAGCTATTTTAGTTGTAAAAAATACCCTTCTGAACACTTTCTTGTTGAACACTTTCTGAACCATTTCTCAGACATGCATTTACTGATCTTATTAAAACTTTACAAACAGATAATGAATGATGGCTTACATATACGTGCCATTTATTTTCGAGATAAGATCCAAGATGGCCGACTGGCGGCCATTTTGTTGCTTAAATGTGTCCCCAACCATGTATCAGCCATGCAAAGCCCGATCGTGTTCAAACTTGCCATAAAGACAGTACATGAGAGTATGCATATACAGAAGATTTTGTTTTGTAATCCGAACAAAGATGGCCGACTGTCAGCCTTTAACTCTGCACAGCAAAATTTCTAAAACCACGGAGGCGATGACATTTTACGTCATTTTCTTCTTATTGCCCTCGCCTGAGGAGAGGGTATTGCATTTGAGTCCGTTTGTTTGTCTGTTTGTTTGTCCGCACAGAGTAAATACGATTTTCTAAGCGTTGGTCCAATTGACAGGAAATTTTCACCGTAAGTGCAGCTCCACCTGTAGAATATTTTAAAGATAATTATGACGTCATTGGTCTGGTGGTATGGGCGCTATCTTTGAAAAACCGAAAAACCTTGCACCTCTATATCTCCGAAAGCGCTGCATAGAAAAAATTGAAACATGGCTCATTGTAAAGAACTCTCCATGTGGCATAACATGTGTTAATGATGATGTCATAGGCGCCTCCATTATGACGTCATAATTCAACAAGTACTAAACTTCATCCGATCAAGATGAAATTTTTTGAGCATCATATAGGGATAAATTGGTGGAGAAAATACCAATGATGACGTCATCCATCACGTGGTTCGGCCGCCATATTAGTTTTAACTCAGAAGCCTGAAAAACCACTGAAAACATGTCCTGGCGAGGGTCTGCAATCTCTGATTGCTCTTTCTAGTTTTTCTTTATATAAAGCATTCACACACTCATGTGCAAAAAAAAAAAAAAAAAAAAAAAAAAAAAGTCAGGACACTCATCTGCATTCTTGAGATCAACGTTCAACTGAAATCAACATCAAGTTTGATGGTGTCCTGGTTAGAGTGTCTGCTCTATGTGTGGAAGGTGCCTGGTTCATAAACCCCGACATTTTTAAAAAAAATTTTCGGATACTGAATCGAGACTCGTGAAAGAGCTGACATTTACTTCACAAACAAATCAACCAGACAAACAAAATATATAAAAAGAGGGAGCGGAAGACAAGATGGGGAGAGAAGGGGAAGCACACAAACACAACATTTGAGAGCAGGGAGATGTGTGGGAGGGAGAGGGCTTGGGGGGAGGAGGCGTGGGAAGGGGGGGCGTGGGGTGGGAGATGTATAAAACACAGGGACACCAAGGACTTCCAGGACAGAAGTTGGTATTTCAAAAAAGTGGAATTGGGGTGAAATTAGCGGGGGTAGAAAAGATCAAGGTTTTGGATGGGGGAAGATAAGAGATTGTGGTGAACAGCTGTTTTAAAGACCTGGAGGGTGGAGTGGGATTGAAGAGAGTGAGGGAGTTTGTTCCAGAGGCGGGAGAAAAGAGGAATGAAAGAGTGAAGGTGAGCAGAGAGTCTTGATTTTGGCAGTTTAACCATAAGAGGGTTGCAGGCAGATCTTGTGCGACCTGTAGGAATATTTGCGGGACAGAGCCCAGAGAGAGCTGGGGGGGCAAGGCCAGAGAGGAGTCGGTAGAAGACGGAAAGACCACCAACCTGCCTGCGGTGAGTGAGAGAGGCCCTTGGAGTTAGCTTCATCGCGGGAGATTCCAATGATTCTGAACGCTTTGGTTTCAAAAGCGTGAAGACGAGCTAGGTGTGAGGCAGGAGCACCAGCCCAGAGGGGAGAGCAGTATTCCATTGAGCTGCGGATGAAAGCCTTGTATGTGGTACCAAGTACCGGTAGGCGTGACATAGACATACCAAGTACTTTAAAAATGGTACATGTAGGCAAAAAAACCAATGGTTAAAAACAGTAGAAATGGTACTTCCCTTAGCGCCGTTGCTTCCTTTCAGGTGCGGCCATTCTGCCTGGCAGTTTGGCGAGTGCCCTGTTCTGCGTGCTCGCATTCCACTGGATAGCATTGGAAAGCACTCTCTCATTCTGCTGGATCACTCCTCTGTGGCGCTCGATAGCACTGGAAATGCTCTTCGTGGTGCCTGCAAACCGCAAGTAGAGTTCGTTCTTGCAAACCACAATACTTTCTGAAAGCACTGTACAGGGTGTTTATATAAAGTCCCTTTTTTCAGAGAAATAACGGTTTTTATTGATTTTTATTGCAGAACCCCATGAATATGAATGTGCAAGAACGTGTGACGGTGGTAACATTGCGTATTCAAATAAAGAAATGCAAAGAAATGAAATTAGAAGGAAGTTTGAAAGAAAAATTCAAAAGCCAGGTCCCACAGACAAAACAATACGCAAATTCACAATTCAACCATTATTAGAAATCAATAAAATCGTTATTTCACCGAGATGGAGACTTTATAAACATCCTGTATATACATATACACATACATATACACACGTCGCTAAAATATTGGCACACTTGCACTTTAAAAAAATTAATCACAATTTTCTCGAAAAATAAGTTGAAATTGACAAAAGTATTTGTCTCCACAATTCTTTATTTCACTGTTAATATTACAGAAACTTTGTTTTTGATTCAGAACTTAATATATCCTTTCAAATCAGAAAAGAAATAGAAATGGCATTGACAAAACTATTGACACCAGAGACTTAATATTTGGTAGCACAGACTTTGGACAAAATAACTGCAGTCAAGCGCTTCCTATAGCCATGAATGAGCTTCTACACCTCTCTACTGGTAGTTTGGCCCAATCTTCTTGGGCAAATTGCTCCAGTTCTCCCAGATTTGAAGGGTGCCTTCTCCCAATTGCAATTTTCAGATCTCCCCACAGGTGTTCAATGGGATTTAGATCTGGACTCATTGCTGGCCACTTCAGAACAATCCAGCGTTTTGTCTTTTTTTCTTTTTTTTCTTTTTGTTGTATACAGGATCGAGGCTCGTGAAAGAACGAACATTTATCACACAAAAAAAAATCAAACAGAAACACAAAACATATAAAGAGGGTAGAGGTAGACAAGATGGGGAGAGAAGGGGAAGCACACAAACACAACATTTGAGAACAGGGACATCGGGAGATCTGTGGGAGGGCTTGGGGGGAGAAGGGGTGGGAAGGGGGGGGGGGGAGGGGTGGGAGAAGTACAAAACACAAGGACACTGCAAGGACTTCCAGGAAGGAAGTTGGTATTTCAAAAAAGTGAATCTGGGGTGAAATTAGCGGGTGAAAAGAATGGTGTTGAACCATTCCTCGGTGCTTTTTGAAGTGTGTTTGGGGTCATTGTCCTGCTGCAAGACCGGTGACCTTCGACGGAGACCCAGTTTTCTGACACTGGGTTGAACATTGCGCTCCAAAATGCCTTGGTAATCTCCTGATTTCATGATGCCATGCACACATTCAAGGCACCCAGTGTTGGAGGCAGCACAGCAACCCCAAAACATCACTGAACCTCCTCCATGTTTAACTGTAGGGATATATTAGCAATATATAATGGACAATAGAAATGTATATACACACTTTATTAATGTACAGTATATATTATTTGATTATTGTTGTCTTGATTGCAAGTTTTGTGGTGAATGTTCGATTACTTAATGCAACAATTACCTTTATTGTGCAATGCATTTGGTGCAGTGTGTAGGTCACGTGCTTGCAGCAAGACCGCATACCTGTGGGATATCCTGGTATGGATGGATCGAGCAGTATCAAACCCAACGGCATGTTTGTAATTGACGAGGTGAATAATAATGATTCTCTGCACTCGAAAATGGTCCCGAGCATTATGATCGCCGCCAGCAGCGGAAGATGCTTTGTTAAATGGAACAAAATAAAAACTCCACGGAAAGCGACGTAGTAAACCGCCCGGCGGCCTCTTGTTCACGCAAGAATGACTAAACAAAACCAGATATTGCTCGGTTTCTCGGGTGACATTTTTCATTCGACTTGCCTCGCACGGTCACAATCTATTTGGTGCAGGAGCTTGGGCTACACCAAAAAAAAATTAAAGTAATCAGCCAAACAGAAATCACGAATGTTAACGAGTGGACGGATGTAATTGCATTAACGTCTAATTACTGCAATAATTCAGCTCTTGTGCCATGCCTGTGGTAAAAGGAAAGTCAATAACTTGCTTCGAACCTGGAGCATTCTGGGAAGGAGGCCAGGTGTACTCGCAGAGCACCGTTAAAAAAATACACACATTCGGGCAGAAACAACACACACACACACACACACACACACACACACACACACACACACACACACACACACACACACACACACACACACACACACACACACACACACACACACACACACACACACACACTCGTGCAGAAAATATATAAATTTATAATTATCGTTTGATTATATAAATCAAAGCGAATCATGTTTTTCGCCACAATAATTGCTAAATTGACAAATTTGAAACAAAAATGTTTTTGCTGCGAATGACTTGGGAATAAAATGTTGGCAGAATATCTGTCATTTCAACGTTTCTCGTAGTGGCCTCTTGGTTGGTATTGTTGTGGTTTTGCAATACCCCGGGGAGTTACATCCAACATGTAAAGGAACCATGGAGTTTACGATGTATCAGTAATATTTTACTTTGTTAGATTACCTCTCCCCTCATCTCAGCGGAAGGGAAATATGCGTTGTGAATGTAGTTAGAACTTTCCGCATCGTTCCCTGTTTCATTCTCCAACTCTGCACTCGAACCTCAATCTCAAACAGCCATTCTCAAACTTCATTCTCATACTCCATTCTCAAACCTCATTCTCCATTCTCAAACCTCATTCTCCATTCTCAAACCTCATTCTCATACTCCATTCTCATACTCCATTCTCATACTCCATTCTCAAACTTCATTCTCCATTCTCAAACCTCATTCTCCATTCTCAAACCTCATTCTCATACTCCATTCTCAAACCTCATTTGTATACTCCATTCTCAAAACTCATTCTAAAACTCCATTCGCAAACCTCATTCTCATACTCCATTCTCAAACCTCATTCTCCATTCTCAAACCTCATTTGTATACTCCATTCTCAAACCTCATTCTCATACTCCATTCTCAAACCTCATTCTCCATTCTCAAACCTCATTCTCATACTCCATTCTCAAACTTCATTCTCCATTCTCAAACCTCATTCTCCATTCTCAAACCTCATTCTCATACTCCATTCTCCAACCTCATTCTCATACTCCATTCTCAAACCTCATTTGTATACTCCATTCTCAAATCTCATTCTAAAACTCCATTCGCAAACCTCATTCTCATACTCCATTCTCAAACCTCATTCTCCATTCTCAAACCTCATTTGTATACTCCATTCTCAAACCTCATTCTCATACTCCATTCTCAAACCTCATTCTCCATTCTCAAACCTCATTCTCATACTCCATTCTCAAACCTCATTCTCGTACTCCATTCTCAAACCTCATTCTCCATTCTCAAACCTCATTCTCCATTCTCAAACCTCATTCTCATACTCCATTCTCATACTCCATTCTCATACTCCATTCTCAAACTTCATTCTCCATTCTCAAACCTCATTCTCCATTCTCAAACCTCATTCTCATACTCCATTCTCCAACCTCATTCTCATACTCCATTCTCAAACCTCATTTGTATACTCCATTCTCAAAACTCATTCTAAAACTCCATTCGCAAACCTCATTCTCATACTCCATTCTCAAACCTCATTCTCCATTCTCAAACCTCATTTGTATACTCCATTCTCAAACCTCATTCTCATACTCCATTCTCAAACCTCATTCTCCATTCTCAAACCTCATTCTCATACTCCATTCTCAAACTTCATTCTCCATTCTCAAACCTCATTCTCCATTCTCAAACCTCATTCTCATACTCCATTCTCCAACCTCATTCTCATACTCCATTCTCAAACCTCATTTGTATACTCCATTCTCAAATCTCATTCTAAAACTCCATTCGCAAACCTCATTCTCATACTCCATTCTCAAACCTCATTCTCCATTCTCAAACCTCATTTGTATACTCCATTCTCAAACCTCATTCTCATACTCCATTCTCAAACCTCATTCTCCATTCTCAAACCTCATTCTCATACTCCATTCTCAAACCTCATTCTCGTACTCCATTCTCAAACCTCATTCTCCATTCTCAAACCTCATTTGTATACTCCATTCTCAAACCTTATTCTCATACTCCATTCTCAAACCTCATTCTCGCATTCCATTCTCAAACCTCATTCTCACACTCCATTCTCAAACCTCATTCTCCATTCTCAAACCTCATTCTCATACTCCATTCTCAAACCTCATTCTCATCCTCCATTCTCAAAATCTCATTCTCACACTCCATTCCAAAACCTCACTCTCAAACCTCATTTGTATACTCCATTCTCAAAACTCATTCTCACACTCCATTCCAAAACCTCACTCTCAAACCTCATTTGTATACTCCATTCTCAAAACTCATTCTCATACTCCATTCTAAAACCTCACTCTCAAACCTCATTTGTATACTCCATTCTCAAAATTCATTCTCATACTCCATTCTAAAACCTCACTCTCAAACCTCATTTGTATACTCCATTCTCAAAATCTCATTCTCACACACCATTCCAAAACCTCACTCTCAAACCTCATTTGTATACTCTATTCTCAAAATCTCATTCTCACACTCCATTCCAAAACCTCACTCTCAAACCTCATTTGTATACTCCATTCTCAAAACTCATTCTCATACTCCATTCTAAAACCTCACTCTCAAACCTCATTTGTATACTCCATTCTCAAAATTCATTCTCATACTCCATTCTAAAACCTCACTCTCAAACCTCATTTGTATACTCCATTCTCAAACCTCATTCTAAAACTCCATTCGCAAACCTCACCCTCAAACCTCATTCTCATACTCCATTCTCAAAATCTCATTCTCACACTCCATTCCAAAACCTCACTCTCAAACCTCATTTGTATACTCCATTCTCAAAATCTCATTCTCACACTCCATTCCAAAACCTCACTCTCAAACCTCATTTGTATACTCCATTCTCAAAATCTCATTCTCACACTCCATTCCAAAACCTCCCTCTCAAACCTCATTTGTATACTCCATTCTCAAAACTCATTCTCATACTCCATTCTAAAACCTCACTCTCAAACCTCATTTGTATACTCCATTCTCAAAATTCATTCTCATACTCCATTCTAAAACCTCACTCTCAAACCTCATTTGTATACTCCATTCTCAAACCTCATTCTAAAACTCCATTCGCAAACCTCACCCTCAAACCTCATTCTCATACTCCATTCTCAAACCTCAATTCTCATACTCCATTCCAAAACCTCTCTCAAACCTCATTTGTATACTCCATTCTCAAACCTCATTCTCATACGCCATTCTAAAACCTCACTCTCAAACCTCATTTGTATACTCCATTCTCAAAATCTCATTCTCACACTCCATTCCAAAACCTCACTCTCAAACCTCATTTGTATACTCCATTCTCAAACCTCATTCTAAAACTCCATTCGCAAACCTCACCCTCAAACCTCATTCTCATACTCCATTCTCAAACCTCAATTCTCATACTCCATTCCAAAACCTCTCTCAAACCTCATTTGTATACTCCATTCTCAAAATTCATTCTCATACTCCATTCTAAAACCTCACTCTCAAACCTCATTTGTATACTCCATTCTCAAAATTCATTCTCATACTCCATTCTAAAACCTCACTCTCAAACCTCATTTGTATACTCCATTCTCAAAATCTCATTCTCACACTCCATTCCAAAACCTCACTCTCAAACCTCATTTGTATACTCCATTCTCAAAATCTCATTCTCACACTCCATTCCAAAACCTCACTCTCAAACCTCATTTGTATACTCCATTCTCAAAACTCATTCTCATACTCAATTCTAAAACCTCACTCTCAAACCTCATTTGTATACTCCATTCTCAAAATTCATTCTCATACTCCATTCTAAAACCTCACTCTCAAACCTCATTTGTATACTCCATTCTCAAAATCTCATTCTCACACTCCATTCCAAAACCTCACTCTCAAACCTCATTTGTATACTCCATTCTCAAAATCTCATTCTCACACTCCATTCCAAAACCTCACTCTCAAACCTCATTTGTATACTCCATTCTCAAAACTCATTCTCATACTCCATTCTAAAACCTCACTCTCAAACCTCATTTGTATACTCCATTCTCAAAATTCATTCTCATACTCCATTCTAAAACCTCACTCTCAAACCTCATTTGTATACTCCATTCTCAAACCTCATTCTAAAACTCCATTCGCAAACCTCACCCTCAAACCTCATTCTCATACTCCATTCTCAAACCTCAATTCTCATACTCCATTCCAAAACCTCTCTCAAACCTCATTTGTATACTCCATTCTCAAACCTCATTCTCATACGCCATTCTAAAACCTCACTCTCAAACCTCATTTGTATACTCCATTCTCAAACCTCATTCTAAAACTCCATTCGCAAACCTCACTCTCAAACCTCATTTGTATACTCCATTCTCAAACCTCATTCTAAAACTCCATTCGCAAACCTCAGTCTCACAGCAGTTGGTCAGGGCAGGAATTCAGAATTTGCCCACGGTACCAGCGATGGCTCACGTACTCTTCGCAAAGCACATCCTGGAGGATCTTTAATATTGACCAACTAATGTCAACAGACAGGACATCCGTTTAACATCCAGGGATGGCACGTCACACACTGATGAATCATTCTGCTTGTGAAACACCGGGATGACAGTTTATAGCTGGGTCGGGATTCGAACCCCAGATAGACAGCTTTGAGGCGAGTGTGCATGCATACCTACAGGCTATCCAGTCAGCCCCAGATACGCACATACACTGTATATACAGGTTAGTCTCAATAAAATGTACACAGACTTTATTTATCAAAAACCATACACTATCCTGTCATTTTGCATTGCCTTATGGGTAACAGCTGACTGATGAGGTGCAATCATTCCATCATAGGTATTTATTAACAGTCAACATCGCCTCTCTCTCTCTGCTATTTAATTATTTTTACAAAAATATTAAACCTGCCTACATTTCATTGAAACAACCATATACAACAACAAACGCCATCGGACATATCACAGCAGGTACATTCAGAAAGTGCATTCATAAAGTATTCAGATCCCTTCACTTTTTCCCCATTTTGTTATGTTGCAGCCTTATGCTGAAATCGTTTAAATTCATTTTTTCCCTCATCAATCTACACTCAATACCCCGGAATGACAAAGAGAAAACAGGATTTTAGAAAGTTTTGCAAATTTATTAAAAAGAAAAAACTGAAATATCACATAATTGACAAAAGTATTCAGACCCTTTGCTACGACACTTGAAATTTAGCTCAGGTGCCTCCCATTTCTCTTGATCATCTTTGAGATGTTTCTACACCTTGATTGGAGTCCGCCTGTGGTAAATTCATTTGATTGGACATGATTTGGAAAGGCACACACCTGTCTATATAAGGTCTCACAGCTGACAATGCATATCAGAGCAAGAACCAAGCCATGAGGTCGAAGGAACTGCCTGCAGAGCTCAGAGACAGGATTGTGTCGAGGCACAGATCTGCGGAAGCCTACAAAAAATCTCTGCTACATTGAAGGTTCCCAAGAGCACAGTGGCCTCCACAATTCTTAAATGGAAGAAGTTTGGAACAACCAGGACTCTTCCTAGAGCTGGCCGCCCGGCCAAACTGAGCAATCGGGGGAGAAGGACCTTGGTAAGAGAGGTGACCAAGAACCCGATGGTCACTCTGGCTGAGCTCCAGAGATCCTGTGTGGAGATGTGAGAAACTTCCAGAAGGACAACCATCACTGCAACACTCCACCGATCTGGGCTTTATGGGAGAGTGGCCAGACGGAAGCCTCTCCTCAGTGAAAAACACATGAAAGCCCGCTTGGAGTTTGCAAAAAAGCACCTAAACGACTCTCAGACTGTGAGAAACAAGATTCTGTGGACTGATGAAACCAAGATAGAACTATTTGGCCTCAATTCTAAGCGTCATGTCTGGAGGAAACCAAGCACTGCTCATCACCTGCCCAATACCATCCCAATGGTGAAGCATGGTGGTGGCAGCATCATGCTGTGGGGGTGTTTTTCAGCAGCAGGGACTGGGGGACTGCTCAGGGTTGAGGGAACAATGAACTGAGCAAAGTACAGAGATATCCTTAATGAAAACCTGAAACAGAGCGCTCAGGACCTCAGACTGGGCCAAAGGTTCACTTTCCAACAGGACAATGACCCTAAGCACACAGCCAAGACAACGCAGGAGTAGCTTAGGGACAACTCTGTGAAGGTCCTTTATTGGCCCAGCCAGAGCCCTGACTTGAACCCAATCGAACATCTCTGGAGAGACCTGAAAATGGCTGTCCACCAATGGTCCTCATCCAACCTGACAGAGCTTGAGAGGATCTGCAGAGAGGAATGGCAGAAAATCCCCAAATCCAAGTGTGCAAAGCTTGTCGCGTCATACCCAAGAAGACTCGAGGCTGTAATCGCTGCCAAGGGTGCTTCAACTAAGTACTGAGTTAAGGGTCTGAATACTTATGTCAACGTGATATTTCAGTTTTTTCTTTTTAATAAATTTGCAAAACTTTCCAAAATCCTGTTTTCTCTTTGTCATTATGGGGTATTGAGTGTAGATTGATGAGGGAAAAAATGAATTTAAACGATTTCAGCATAAGGCTGCAACATAACAAAATGTGAAAAAGGTGAAGGGGTCTGAACACTTTCTGAATGCATTGTATATATATTGTTACGTTTGTGGGGGGTAGACATTGATTACCTTAGAGCCAGGTAGAATTGTATCGGTAGTGTGCTCTGACTGTCATAAAGAAGAAGAAACCCCATGTATCATAAGTACCGTAAACTGGAGCTACTTTGAACATTTTTTTTCTTTCCCATAGAACCCTGGCTAATGTAATAAATATATCTCACTCCTTTCATTACTCAAATAGGGGGACTGAATGAAGCTAATGATAGCATGCATCAAAACTGCTTAGCTGTGCATATAAATATATATATATTTAAAGAAATTAGGTGTTCACAGTAACCCCGCGAATGGGGCTACTTTGACTCTGTGTGAATTTGCTATACATAGTCAAAGGAACGCCTCTGTTGGGGTGTCATTGAACGCTATAACTGTTTTTAAAAATAAAATGAATCAAAAACAACATTTCAGAAAACTTTTTTAAAATAATACCAGTACTGGATATTAATTTTGGATTGTGAAAAATTTGAAAATCGGCATAATGAGGAATATGACACCATTTTATCATAAAACTTCCGTTAACAATTATATTACTTGTATTGCGCTTTACCAAGGCAATACAATCACAAGAAACATGTGAAATTACAGTAATACGGTTCCAATAGTGAAGAACAAATCGACGGAATGGACGGTGCAAAATAACCCTTTGTATAGAGGTCATATCACATTGGGGTATGTGTCCCCACCCTCCCCTCCTACTGCATTTTAAAGTTTTGCAGTTCCTTCGCATTGAATGTAAGTCCACCCCTTCTTTCCTCTTTTGGGGGACTCAGCAGTCTAACCAACTGGTTTACAGTAACATTACCCTCATCAGGTACGGATGGCCAAACAAATTTATTGTCAACTTTCTTCGATGACCTCATGAACTTCATAGTGCATTCATCTTCATCGACTATCACTAATTTGGCCACATAAAATTTGACAGAAGTTTTCACTTGGAATTTTACAACATAATAGTTGCCAATGGATGGTACTATGTCATCTGGCAGGACTTCCTCTTCAGACTCGATGCTATCACTTATCTGATCCTCGCTTTCTTCTACTTCGCTTGATTCTGTCTCTGCGTCATCAATGCTGCCATCATCACTCTGTGACCCATGACTGATGTCATCGATGGCATTGCTGGTTGGTTCCTGTAAGTCCTCTGCACTTATGCTTTTCCCCGGCTCTACAGATATTTTCTTCCTTCTCCTTTTGGGGGTATCTTGCTGGTCTCCAACCCCATGCATATTCTTCAGAATCCCTACGACTACTTCTGACACCGTTGTAGGTATGGCAGCCTCATTTTCGTCACTGTCTGGTAGCCGCTTAATAACCCCGTGTCCTAGAGTGGGGTGACGCTTCATGAAATCATTTGCCCAATCAAATGATGGAAAATTATTGTGGAACTGCGCCACCATTCTCCCTTGTTTTTCCAAATAGGAATGTGCCAACATCCGGAGGTCTTTTAAATCAAATGGAAATCCCCAATCAGCGACAATATTCAAATGATCGGCAAAAGCCTGCTCCTCTTCAATAGTGAATACTGTAGGATGTCCGGGTTTTTTGGTATGTTTTCCCTTGAGTTTATTGTGCAGTGTTCCCGCTGGAATGTTGAATGATTTGTGTGCCTCTCTTTGGCTCATTGTGCCTTGCTCCACTGCACGGACTGCCATATGTAGTTGCTCAGTTGTGTAGTTGCGGTACTGCCTGGAACCTTCAACCCGTTTGCACGTTCGGACCATGTTTTACCAGATCGGATACCTGAAAATGAACACGTGTAGGGTGAGGTATAGAATACAGACTTTAATATAATACTTGTGCTTACAGACATCCAAAGAACAGCTTTACATTTGTCAATCAATGTATTATTTCCTTGGTGTTACACGATTTTCTATTACCGGGGTTACTTTGAACACGTTCAAAATAACCCCGATTGTGACGAAAACATGCATGGGTAATGGTCAATTGACCCCTGTGATCCTATACCCAAACCATATTGACTAAGATTTGGTACCCCAATAGAGTAATTATTACTTAATATTATGTTAGTATTTTAGGAAAAAATGAGTAATACTTACAAGTCAGGAGGTGAAAGTTTAAGACAGTTTGCTGCATACCATGTGCTCAGCATGAGGTGTCGGCCATTTTGAATCAGGCTTGGTCAATATCATTAATGTCCACATTTTTAATAATAAACAAACACAAAATCAATTAAACTAAATAATATCTTGTTTTATTTAAAACTTTTTTATTATTAACTAAGTATATCATAAATCATTTTCTTACATGTGTGTTCAAAGTAGCCCTGTGATTCAAAGTAGCCCCAGTTTACGGTAGGAAATTTGTGTGACTGGATGTCGTGCAAGCACGTATCTTCGTTCCCATCATGAGGGGTGGTGTTATGTTGATTAGTTAGGGATTATGGGTACTTAATCCGCTGTATGTAATGGCCTCTGTTATTTTTCCTCTGTTCCTTATGACAATGCAGCACACACAAATAGCAAGAAATCGTGCATTTATAACACTAAATAAAAGTGACCAGAACAAGACGTTGAACAATACTGCTGGCGCTGCCAGCAGCCACATCACCACATCAAGCAGGCAGGCCCATAAGGCCACGCCGTGAAGAGCAGCAATTGGTCAGGGCACCAACAGCGATGAGATGGCACTAGCTGATAGGAGTGGGGAGGCAGACGTCGTTGGATGACGTCAGAGCCTTGAATACAAAGGAATTGGAGGGCCGACATTTTCTCTCTCATTTTTCTGGGTTTGGTGGCTAATGGTCGTGTTCCCAACATTTTATCTCTTTGGTTCGATCGCTCTCTGTCTGGACTGGCCTCCATAGCTAACGGTCACATATACGGTGCGCTCTTGAGCAAGGGACATTCATTGAGAACGGTCATGATTTTATATCTCTCTCTGCTTGGGGATTTCAGAACGAATGGTCGAAGTTCACGAGTGCTCTTGGCTTTCTCTCGGCTTGTGGACCAGAGGTGAACGGTCGCTGATAAGCTCTTTGTTTTGGAACATTGGTGCCGTGCAGCCACAGTTCATAGCGCTCTTGTGCTGGGAGACGTGGGTGCTGGTGAGGCGGACGATGAGGATTAGCATGGCTGAGTGAAAGAGGGCGCGCTGAGGCCTACTTCCCGCCAGGGCCTGTGCCGCGCCCGGATTGCACGCTCAGGGCCTGGACGATTCCGGACGGGGTTCAGGAGCCGCTCAGAGCTAAGTGCCCACACACACACATTTTTACTTTCATTCTTTTATATTTCCCCTTGTGTTGTATACGAGTCTGTATGGGGACGTCCCGTTTAGGAAGCTTAATTTTATCGTGCATTCCTTTGTTACCGGCATTTCTTCAATAAAGCCGGTATTTTTGTACATTTTAAACCTGTCAGCTTGGAATTAATTATCGCAGGTTGGAAGACGTCTGGTGGACCCATGCAGGTAACCGCTCACAGCCCTTCCCCCACTCCACCAGTAGTGAGCCAGAGGTGTATGCCAGGAGTGAGCGATTGGAAAACAAAATTGAAGGAATGAAGGGAGATATGAAGAGAATGAGTGACAAAATCGATGGAATAGAGGGAAATATGAGGGGAATGGGTGACGAAATGAGGGAAATAAAAGAGGATGTTAATAGAAATGGGAAACAGATGGGAGAAATGAATGAAAAATTGATGGATTGAAGGGAGAATTGGAGGGGCAAATTGATGGATTGAAGGGGGAATTGAAGGAACAAATGGATGGAATGGAAAACAAATTTGATGAAATGGAGGGAAAATGGAGGAAATAACACAACTGGGGGAACGAATAATTAATAAAATGGAAGGGAAAATTGATGGTCAAATTACAGACAGGCTGGGTGAATTCGAGGTCAAATGCAGATGTCCATGATGCTGCGGGACTCGAGTGATTCAGTAGTAAAGAATGCTCTCTCAGAGAAGAAGGGAAGTCGGAAGTGAAATGCAAGAGCAGAGGTGGATGAGATGGAGGAGCGGTTGCAACTGGAGGAGGTCGTGGGGATGGTACAGCATGGGAAGCATGGCTGGGGTGGATGAAGCATGAGCGATGGGAAAAGGCATGTGTGAAAGAGAGGGGGATTATGGTTGAGAGGAAGGTGAGAAGAAATGAGGAGGAGGGGAGATATGTGAAAGCAGTCAGACAGGCACAGCAAGGTCCTTGGACGTGGTGTGAAGGTGTGCGGGTGAGGACATTGAAGTGGCAAGAGATTTGGAGGATGGAGCCAATATTGTTGAATTTCCTGTTGTGGGCAACGTATGATGTGCTTCCATCACCAGTAAACTTGAGATTGTGGGGATTGTTGCAGGAGGAGAGATGTTCTTTGTGTGGAGGTTTGGTAACAGTGCAGCATGCACTGAGTGCATGTTCAGTAGCATTGGCAGCAGGAAGATACAAGTGGCAATACGATCAGGTGCTGGCAGTGGTAGTGCAGATGGTGCAACAAGAGGTGGAGAGAGAGGTGGAGAGAGAGGTGGAGAGAGAGGTGGAGAGAGAGAGAGAGAGAGAGAGGGAGAGAGAGAGGTGGAGAGAGAGAGAGGTGGAGAGAGAGGTGGAGAGAGAGAGAGAGAGGTGGAGAGAGAGAGAGGTGGAGAGAGAGAGAGAGAGAGAGAGAGAGGTGGAGAGAGAGAGAGAGAGGTGGAGAGAGAGAGAGAGAGGGAGAGAGAGAGAGATAGAGAGAGAGGGGTGGAGAGAGAGAGAGAGAGAGAGAGAGAGAGAGAGAGAGAGAGAGAGGTGGAGAGAGAGAGGTAGAGAGAGGTAGAGAGAGGTAGAGAGGGGTAGAGAGGGGTAGAGAGAGGTAGAGAGAGGTAGAGAGAGGTAGAGAGAGGTAGGGAGAGAGAGAGAGAGAGAGAGAGAGAGAGAGAGAGAGAGACATAGAGAGATAGATATAGATGGGGGAGCGGTGTTGTTTGTCAAAGAGGGCCAAGTGGTAAGAGGTGGAAAGAGGAGGAGGTGGAAAGCAAGAGGGCTGTCAGATGCTTGTGATTGGCAGGTGGTGGCAGACCTAAAGCCACAATTCGTATTCCCAGAGGAGATCTGTGTGACAAGGTTGCGACCTGACATTGTCATCTGGTCAGGTGCAACAAGACAGGTCATCGTAGGGGAATTGTCTGTACCTTGGGAAGAGAACATGGAGGAGGTGCACGAGATGAAGAGAGGAAAGTACAGTGAGCTGGAGGCAGAGTGTCGGGAGAAGGTTTGTTTGTTTTTTTGTTTTTTGTTTTTTGTATACATAATCGAGGCTCGTGAAAGAGCGAACATTTATCACACAAACAAATCAAACAGACAAACAAACAAAATATATAAAAAGGGGAGCGGTAGACAAGATGGGGAGAGAAGGGGAAGCACATAAACACAACATTTGTGAGGGACATCGGGAATGTGTGGGAGGGAGAGGGCTTGGGAGGAGGCGGCGTGGGAAGGGGGGGTGGGAGAAGTATAAACACAAGGACACCAAGGACTTCCAGGAAAGAAGTTGGTAGCCTATTTCAAAAAAGAGGATTTAGGGTGAAATTAGCGGGGGTACAAAAGATCAAGGTTTTGGATGGGGGAAGATAAGAGATGATGGTGAACAGCTGTTTTAAAGACCTGGAGGGAGGAGTGGGATTGAAGGGAGTGGGGGAGTTTGTTCCAGAGGTGGGAGAAAAGAGGATTGAAAGAGTGAAGGTGAGCAGAGAGTCTTGATTTTGGCAGTTTAACCATAAGAGGGTTGCAGGCAGCTCTTGTGCGACCTTTAGGAATATTTGGGGGACAGAGCCCAGAGAGAGCTGGAGGAGCAAGGCCGGAGAGGAGTCGGGAGAAGACAGAAAGACCACCAACCTGCCTGCGGCGAGTAAGTGAAAGGCCCTCGGAGGTACCTTCATCACGGGAGATTCCAATGATTCTGAACGCTTTGGTTTCAACAGCGTGAAGACGAGCTAGATGTGAGGCAGGAGCACCAGCCCAGAGGGGAGAGCAGTATTCCATTGAGCTGCGGATGAAAGCCTTGTAAGTGGTGAGGAGCTCAGGTGTGCCAAGGAAGGACTTCGCACGACGGAGGATTCCCAGTCGGCGACTGGCTTTGGAGGCCAGATTTGAAATGTGGTTTTCCCAGGAAAGATCATGGCAGATAGTGAGACCCAAAAGCTTGAGTGACAGAACTTCTTGGAGAGGATTATTTCGAAAGTGGATAGGAGGGTTGTCCAGTCGGTCTTTTCGGAGAGACATCGTAAGAGTGTGAGATTTGTCAGGATTGAAAGACATGTTCCACTTCTTTGCCCAGTCAGTGATTTTGTCTAGGTCTGCAGAGAGTGAGGAGGCTGCAGACTGCCGATCTGAGGGATGAGGAATGGAGCGGCAGAGAGTGGAGTCATCAGCAAAGAGATAGAGCGGATTGAAGGGAGTGGGGGAGTTTGTTCCAGAGGCGGGAGAAAAGAGGATTGAAAGAGTGAAGGTGAGCAGAGAGTCTTGATTTTGGCAGTTTAACCATAAGAGGGTTGCAGGCAGATCTTGTGCGACCTTTAGGAATATTTGGGGGACAGAGCCCAGAGAGAGCTGGAGGAGCAAGGCCGGAGAGGAGTCGGTAGAAGACAGAAAGACCACCAACCTGCCTGCGGCGAGTAAGTGAAAGGCCCTCGGAGGTACCTTCATCACGGGAGATTCCAATGATTCTGAACGCTTTGGTTTCAACAGCGTGAAGACGAGCTAGATGTGAGGCAGGAGCACCAGCCCAGAGGGGAGAGCAGTATTCCATTGAGCTGCGGATGAAAGCCTTGTAAGTGGTGAGGAGCTCAGGTGTGCCAAGGAAGGACTTCGCACGACGGAGGATTCCCAGTCGGCGACTGGCTTTGGAGGCCAGATTTGAAATGTGGTTTTCCCAGGAAAGATCATGGCAGATAGTGAGACCCAAAAGCTTGAGTGACAGAACTTCTTGGAGAGGATTATTTCGAAAGTGGATGGGAGGGCTGTCCAGTCGGTCTTTTCGGAGAGACATCGTAAGAGTGTGAGATTTGTCAGGATTGAAAGACATGTTCCACTTCTTTGCCCAGTCAGTGATTTTGTCTAGGTCTGCAGAGAGTGAGGAGGCTGCAGACTGCCGATCTGAGGGATGAGGAATGGAGCGGCAGAGAGTGGAGTCATCAGCAAAGAGATAGAGCGGATTTTCAAGAGAGTCGGAGAGATCATTGATGAAGACCAGAAAAAGCACAGGGCCCAGAACACTGCCTTGGGGAACTCCAGCCTGAACAGGAAGAGGAGATGAGAGAAACCCATTCAGGGCCACACATTGACTACGACTAGAGAGGAAGTCCGCCAGCCATGCGTGGAGATTTCCATGGATACCAAAGGAGGAGAGTTTGGTGAGGATTGTCGGCTTGGGTCGGCTTGGAGTGTGTGGGGCAGAAAGAAGGAGAATGTGTGACAGAGTGGCCCAGGATGCTTTGAACGAGGATGCCTTGAACGGCTCACTTTGGATTTGGAGGAAGTTTATGGAGGCACGTCAAATGGTGTAGGTTGAGGTGGTGGGTGGTGGTTCATTTCAGCCGAAAGAGGTAGTGACTGAGCATGGAAGAGAAATGAATATGTGTGAATGGTGTGTGTGAATGGTGTGTGTGTGTGTGTGTGTGTGTGTGTGTGTGTGTGTTGTAGGAGTGGGTGTGTGCGTGGCAGGAGTGGGTGTGGTTTTGCATGAATGTGTTTGTTTGAGTGGCGCATATTGTAAGGTGGTCTATTGGTTAGGTGTGATTTTTTTTTGTGTGTGAGTAAGTGGGTGAGGGGCTGTGGTTTCTGGGAGTGGAGGAGGTTTTGTTGTTGTAGTCTGTGTTCTCACTGGCTGGGGTGGGGGTATGTATGCATCCAGGTGAAGCTGCTGCATGTGGAGGCGTATGTGCCCCTGCTGGCCCACCTTAGCTGACATAGAGGTTGAAGGGCCGAAACGGGATGATGGTGAGGACCTCGACTGAGGAACCGGTCAGTGAGGCGCACTTGTCACCAGGTCCTTTGAAATTTTATACATATATGTATGTATATATATATATATATATATATATATATATATATATATATATATATATATGTATATGTATGGATATGTATATATATATTGTTGCGGATCTCAACGTTGGCCTTTCCCCTTACCAAGCGGGGATTAATCCCCTTGTCTTTTACTAGCCGACATGATCCGGGGCTATTACGTTCCTTCCGGTCAGCGCTGAATAGGGCAGTAGGCCGAATTATTCCTATTACCTAATTACCAGCGCCTCCCAGGAAGCAAGGAAATAACCCCGCCTGAACCACGGTTTTCGGTGGAAACGCCGAGCGATAGCGAGCCGTGATCGAGCTGTTAACAGGTACTAAACCCGATCCGAGCGGTTCTGAATCATGCCATGCTTACCCAATGGGGGAAATCACTAATACAGTCGGATTAAGAAGAAAGGAAGAACAGATTGGTTTATCAACACTTTGTACAATAAGAAGAAGAAGAATACACAGTGCAGCCTTAAGAACAGACTTAACTTATCCCAGGACAAACGGGCCCGCACACACAGACACATTCACACGAGGATGTAGATGGTCAGGGTTGATGGTCCAGGGATGATGTCCACAGCTCGTTCTCCGGGTCCCCGACTCGCCGTGAAGAAGATGGAAGGACGGCAGAAAGCTCCCTGCGTGTCGTTGGCGCGGAGCTGACAATTAGTGGCGAAAGGTAAGCTAGGCTGCGCGGTTACTTCGCGGCTTAGCCGCGTACGTAATAAACGAACCGGCTGGGCGGTTATACTTGCGGTCTCGGCCGCGTACGTAATAGTCGGCAGCGTGAACGCGCTGTTTGATCGTTTTCCCCACGAGGCCTCTTCACACAGCCCTCAACAAGCCAACCTTCCAATGAGTGCTCCGCTCATAAGTCCTTTGGTAGCAAGTCCTCTGCTTCGACCAATCCTCTCTCTCATGCGCGAATCGTGCCAGTCCATGGACAGTCCTCTCCAATAAGTCCTCTTTGGTAAAGCGCATATCCTCCTTCTGGCCAGTCCTTTTACAAAACCCCTCTCTCATCAGTCCTTTTACAAAGCCCCCCGCTCATCAGTCCTGTGGAAGGGCTTTGTGGGCGCGGTTATATAGCGCCGCCCAGCGAACCCTCTCGAATTTGCCAGCCGCGCTCTACCACACCCATTAAGCCATGCCCATCGAGCCCTGGTTGGTTGTTGGCTCTTACCGGCTCCGCCCTTGACGTCTGCTTGACGCCGCCACACCCCTACCCCGCGCTCCTCCCTCTCTCAGGCCTACCTCGTGGCATTTGGCTGGTTTGAGCATCCTAATGCGAGGGGCAATAGCCAAAATGGGGCGCGGACTGGTTGCTGCCCAACGAGGTTGATTTGGAGGCTGGGCCGCAAAATGAATGGGACCGAAGCTTATTTATTTCTTTACACAACGCAGGTATCACAAATTTCTCAGAACCGCAACAATATGTATATATACATGTGTATATATATATATATATATATATATATATATATATATATATATATATATATATATATATATACAATATATATATATATATATATATATATATATATATATATATATATATATATATATATATATATACAGTTACGGGTCGCGGACAAGATGTTACTTTGGGCCGAGCGGATGGTCAACCGCGACCGTTACAGGATCCCCGATTAGCCCGACTCCCCCAACGTTGACCAATCGCGCCACAGGTATTCAATCGGGAAACCTCTAAAGCGACCGAATGTAAAGAGGAAGAGAGAAGAAGACAGAGTACGGAGGAATAACAGGATTTATTATACACACAAGCAAAAAGAAAGCAGTCACGTTTATTTACAACACATAAGACGCAGGTGACACAGTGCAAATACTAGCTTACCTACAGTCTTAATTAACCCAGGACAGAACAAACAAAAGACAGACTCACGCGGGGAATGATGACAGGAATCGCAGGAGGTGGATGGCTGGAGGTGAACGCTTGGTGGAGCCAACGCGGAGCGTGGTGGAGCTTTGGTGGAGGTGAATGCTTCGTGGAGCCAACGCGGAGCTTGGTGGAGCTTTGGTGGAGGTGAACGCTTGGTGGAGCCAACGCGGAGCTTGGTGGAGCCTTGGTGGAGGTGAACGCTTGGTGGAGCCAACGCGGAGCTTGGTGGAGCCTTGGTGGAGGTGAATGCTTGGTGGAGCCAACGCGGCTGGTGGGGGGTTGGTGTGACGGGTTCTCTCTCCTTCCCTCACAAGCTTCAGGACTCTTTCTCTCTCTTTCTTAGTCCCACCCAGTCCAACAACTTCCTCTCTTGCTTAGTCCAACTCAAGGCCTTCCTGTCTTCTGATGTCCTCCCTCCTCGACTCTGTAAAAGCTCCTCTCCTCGGGAAACGCCCTGCCGTGGGTTATATAGGCCCCGCCCCTCAACCTTTGCGAACCTCCCCGATCGCTCTTCCTCCGCCCTCTCTAGCCAAACCCCTGGCTCATGGTTGGTCGAGTGGGGCTGGCTCACTCCTCCCCTCTATGACGAGGTGGAGACACGCCTTTCTTCTCCGACCCTGCCTCGTGGTCAATGGCGGTTGAAGAGAAAACCGCCCAAAATGCAGTTGGCAATTGGAAGGGAGGTAATTGGCACTGGGAATGGAAGTTTTGGGAGTGGGAATGAAGTTTTGGGAGTGGGAATGAAGGGAATCTATCTCTTTCACTGGTGCAATGGAGTATTTCAATTAATGGGAGACACAGCCTTACCCTAAAACACAGAATAAGATATAACTATCGAACAGGGGTATTCTATGATTAGCTGACGTGTATGCTTGTGGACTAATTATGGGATGCCCTTTTGACCTTTACACAGCTCCGGAGGCAGGAGGCGCAGACTCAAGCAATATTCATCACCAATTTACCACAATACAACACAATCAAAAAAAATACAGTCCTCATATCCGCAACAATATATATATATATATATATATATATATATATATATATATATATATATATATATATATATATATATATATATATATATATATTTACAAACTTGGCATTTAATATGGAATATATATTTTTTCTTGACTTGGGTTTACTTTCTTAACTCAGTATATCAATCTGGTGAGTTTCTTTTACACTTTGGTGATTTATTTGTTAAAAGAACCATGTCACTGATTGTCTGTCGCAGCAAGAAGTCAACAATAGGATTATATCACAGGTGGCGTGGCAAAATGTACGGACAGGTGCAATTGATGATCGGCTTCACAGTCGGGTATACAAGGGTTGTTGCGTTCTGTATTAGTGGAAAACAACTGCTGCACGTCTCCAAAAGTTATTGCCGCTTCTCTGGAGATGGTCCGTCAACTCGACAATGCTGTTTGTCATGGAGTGGTGGCTTTACGAAATTACGGCATGAAACAGCGTGCTATTGCTCGGCAGTATGGCATCATTCAAGGTCAGGTGTCAAAGATCCTGAAACGAAATGCTCAGAGGGGTGTCCCTACTCCAATACCGAGGCCCGGACGTCCCCGCAGAACCACAAGGAGGGATGATCACCAGCTGCACCGGTTAGTCCGCAATGGCCGTACCAAGTCAGCTAATCGGCTTGGGGCTGAGTGGCAGCAACTGACAAATGTGCCTGTATCCAGAAGGCTATTCAACCAATGACTGGTTCAAGCAGGCTATCGTGCCAGTCGTCCCCTGAGAAAGCCACGCCTGACCAGACAACACCACCAGCGCCGATTGCAGTGGGCCAGAGAGCACCGTCGATGGCAGCCAGGACACTGGAATCACGTGATCTTCAGTGACGAGTCCAGATTTCTGGTCTATCGTCAAGATGGCCGCGTCTGAGTGCGCAGACAAGTGCATGAAGCCTACAACAAAGAGTGTATAGTGCCAAGAGTCCAAGCTGGAGGTGGTGGGGTGACCGTTTGGGCTGCTTTTCATGCAGGGGGCAAAACTGACCTGGTTGTTCTGAATGGAAACCTGAACCAGTTCAAGTACAGGGCCATTCTGGAAGAAACATTGCTTCCATTTGCTCGTGCAACCTTTCGAGGAAACTTTGTCTTCCAAGATGACAATGCACGGCCTCATCGTGCTCGCATGATCCAACACTTTCTTGCTGACCGTGGTGTAGAGCATATGGAGTGGCCTGCCATGTCCCCGGATATGAATCCGATAGAGAACTTGTGGGCAGAATTAACGCGTCAAATCGATCACTTGGACCAGCAGCCGACCTCTGTGCGTGAATTGCAGCAGGCTATTGTCACTGCTTGGCAAGCGATTCCTGTCCAAACCTTGGCAAATCTCGTGAACAGTATGCCTCAACGTGTACGTGCTCTCCTGAATGATCGTGGGGGTTACACGAAGTACTGAACTGTAATTTTACTGTCCATAATCCCAGTCGTAATTTAACTTTTGTTTTTGTTAAAAAAAATTTTGGCTAATGTGCAAAATAAAGAGATACTTCTGGAAAACGTACAGAAGTTTAACACAGTACTGTCCATGAATTGAGTTCGATATCAGTTTACATCACTTTCAAGGATCAATTTATTTGCTTCGAAATGACAAATGTGGTTTTTGTTTCTTTTAAAGGTCACATTAACAAAATCTATAATAATTTCAACATAATTCCAATGAACTTTTGGTTCTAAGACATCTTGAAAAGTAAGTTCACCCCCAGAAAAAAAATATTCCATATTAAATGCCAAGTCTGTATATATATATATATATATATATATATATATATATATAATAATAATAATAATAATTCATTTATTTTGTATAGCGCTTTTCCAGAAGCCCAAAGGCGCTTTGACAGAGTGGCAAACATAATGCATAACAATACATGAAAACAACAATTGCAAAAAAGACAAGAATCAATAGGGAAATATTTAAAGCAAAAGGAGGGAGAAGGAGAAGAGATAGTCAGGGGTTAAATGCTGTGGGTTGAATGTTGAATGCAGTGTTGAACAGGTGGGTCTTTAGTGATGTTTTGAATGTGGTGAGTGAGGAGGAGTCTCTGATGGTGTGAGGTAGTGAGTTCCAGAGGGTGGGAGCAGCGATGGAGAAGGCCCTGTCCCCCCAGGATCTGAATTTGGTCCGGATGGAGGGGGTCAGGAGGTTGGTACCAGCAGAGCGGAGGTTGCGGGTGGGAGTGTGTCTGGAGAGGAGGTCAGCCAGGTAGGATGGGGCCAGGTTATGGAGGGCTTTGTATGTCAAGAGGAGGATTTTGTACTGGATTCTCTGGGAGATGGGGAGCCAGTGAAGCTTGTAAAGGACGGGGGTGATGTGGTCACGGGTCTGGGAATGGGTGAGTAGACGGGCAGTGGAGTTCTGAATGTATTGGAGTTTATTGGTGATTTTTGAGGGTGAACCATAGAGGAGGCTATTGCAGTAGTCCAGACGGGAGGTGATGAAGGCGTGGATGAGGGTTTCTGCAGCCGTGGAGGAGAGGGATGAGCGGAGACGGGCAATGTTTTTCAGGTGAAAGAAGGCTGACTTTGTGATCTGTTTAGTGTATTTGTCGAAGGAAAGGGTTTGGTCAAAGATGACGCCAAGATTCCGGATGTGAGGGGAGGTGGATACTGGGATACCGTCGATGTTGAGGGCAAAGTTATGGGTGGATTTTGTGAGCGTTTTTGGGCCAATGATGATTATTTCAGATTTATCACAGTTAAGCTTGAGGAAGTTGATTTGAAGCCAGGATTTTATTTCAGTGATGCAGTTTGTCAGGATAGAGTGGGTGTCGGTGGAGACGAACTTGGTGGAGATGAAAAGCTGGATGTCATCGGCGAAGCAGTGGAATTGGAGACCATGACGGCGGATTAAGTGACCGAGCGGGGACAGGTAAAGGATGAAGAGGAGGGGGCCAAGAACTGAACCTTGGGGGACACCTTGGGGGAGGGGAGCAGTGGGGGATTTGCAGTTATTGATGGAGATGAACTGGCATCTGTCATAGAGGTATGATTTAATCCAAGAGAGGGCAGTGCCGGTAACGTTAAAGGTGGTATATATATATATATATATATATATATATATATATATATATATCCTAGCAGAAGTACACGGCATTGCCGGGCGGGGGAAGGGAGGGGGAAGGGGAGGGGAGGGGAACGGGGGGGAAGGGAGGAGAGGGGGGGGAGGGGAGAAGAGGGGGGGGAGGGGAGAAGAGGGGGGAGGGAGAGGGGGAGGGGGAAAAGGGAGGGGGAGGGGAAAAAGGGAGGGGGAGGGGGAAAAAGGGAGGGGAAGGGGAGGGGGTAGGGTGCAGGAGGAAGGGAGGGGAGGATGGAGGGGGGAGGGGGAAGGGGGAGGGAAGGGGAGGGCCACAATGACGTTGCAGTTCTCATGGTCGGAGAGCAGCACAACAATTGCGACATCGTCCTGCATCTTCGCAACAGCACGAAGCGGATTTTGGAGACTCACCGATCCTGTGACGCCCTCCAGTACTGGCGTTGCCGGGCGGGGGAAGGGAGACCCGTACATTCCCAACCCGTGCATTCGCCCTCTCGACAAGCTCACTCGGACAAAAGCCTCGCACAAATTACACCGTGAAGGTCCAATGGCCATGTCTATGCCACAAACCAAGTACGTGAGCGAGTCGGGCGCACTGAATTGAAAATATATAGAACGCTCATACTCCGTGAAAAGTGAAACCGCCGTGTCGCCATCTTGGTTAGCACGACTCGACCAACTCGCTTCGCGGATCTCGTTTGTTTTGAACGTGTGAATTACGTGCGAACGCGTAACTGTGAGTTTATGGTGGCAAGGAGCATCATGTGATCGCTCTGAGCGAATCAGCGCGCTGCTCTGCCACCTGATCAGATTCCGTGTATAATATTCCTCGCTGAAATGCGCTGAGGTAAATATGAATAAAAAATATGGATCTCGTAAAGATGAAAGAAAAAAAAACCTATGTGGTGTGAATGGCAATGCTCCTCGCTGAAATGTGAAAAAACACAATCGCTTTTCGCTCTGAAATACGTGCGAACGCGTAACTGAGTTAATGGCGGCAAGGAACATCACGTGATCGCTCTGAGCGAATCAGCGCGCTGCTCTGCCACCGGTCAGATTCCGTGCACAATATTCCTCGCTGAAATGCGCTGAGGTAAAAATATGGTAAAAAAATATTCTGAAATAATTTTTTTTAGGTCGGCCATGTTCTTCCCAGGCTCACTGGCCATGTCTATACCAAATATCAAGCACGTGAGCCTCTCCATTTAGGAGTCTATCGGTAACATTACACACACACAAATTGTGTTTTATATATATATATATATATTGTTGCGGTTTTGAGAACCCTTCACTAGTAAATTTTTGTAAATGTTCCCTTATAAATAATCCCATGTAAATACTTCAATTTTTGGTGTAAAGGTCAAAGGTCGCACCCTAGTTAGGCCATGTACAACACGTAGGACACCATAGGCTGTTCTTTAGTTATTTCATTAGTCTGTGTTTCAGGTAAGGATCTGTTTCCAATAGTTGAATCTGCGTTGCATTAATCAAATGAGATAGGTCCCTTTCAATTCCCCCAATCGTCTCCGCAAAGGAACGGTAGGGCGGCGTTCTCCGCCGTTGCATTGGGCTGTTTTTGTTGGCACCACGCCGCCCTAAGCCATGCGGTCAAGCCGAGGAAGAAGGGGGCGGAGCCGCCAGAACAAAGTGTGGCACGTCGACTCGTCATCAGAGGTGGGGTCAGCAAGCCCTTTGCCGGCCAACCAGCGCCGCGGTGAGCCAACCATTAGGCATGTCATCAGAGCCGGCAGCTTGATTCTAACACGAGCAATAAAAGCGGCAGCGAGGGACTGCTTGAGAGAGTCGGGTGAGAAGGTACGAGAGACGTGTGAGAAGGTACCGATGAGAAGAGAAGGACCTGCAGTGCGCGACAAACTGGCATCTCCCCCATCTTGTTCAAGAGAGAGAGCGTTGACACGAGCCGTTTATTATATACGGAGCATCCCAGTCCCATCGCTATATGCAACATCCACTCGCGGTGAACGATACGTGCTCGCTGCCTGCCAGGGTTTTCCCGCCACGATGCGAGTCGACTCTTGGAGCCGGACCTCGACACCTACCGTCTGCCTGGGCCTTCTCATTCCTTCCAGTCATTCCTGCCTGCTATTCCCCTTTCATGTAAGTCTGTTTGTCTGTCCTGGGCGTTGATAATATAAGACTGCTTAAGGCTGCCCTGTGTCCTGCTTCTTCTTCTTCACTGTATATTACTTTCGTTTCCTCTTCTTTGGGTTTTTGTATGTAGTTAATAAACCCACTCTTTGTTCTTCTTATTTTCTGGGTTTTCTCTTATTCGATCGTCTGCGTCCTTTCTTTCGATTGAGTACCTGTGGCACGATTCGGCCAACGCTATAATCGGGTTTAGTCTTTTGTTAACGGCCTGAGTCGTGGCTCGCTTCGCTCGGCGTGTTCATTACAGCCACAGCTCGGGTGGGGCTCATTTCCTCGCTTACCGGAAGGCACTGGTAATTAGGTCATATGAATAATTGGCCTACTACCCTATTCAGCACTGACCGGAAGTGACGTAATAGCTCCAGGACTGGCGGAGACGGCCAGCTTAACAGGACAAGGGGATTAACCCCCCCTTGCTAACCGGAGTGCCGTCCCCTGGATCCGTAACAATTGGTGTCGAGGAGTTGGGATTTGGACCCGATCCAAATTTTTAACATCTGAAAAAATTTGGTCAAAATTTTGAGCGGCCGAAATTTTGTTTAACATCCAAATTGAGTCGTGCCATGGATGATGAAGGTGATCGGATGCCGGTGGGGGAGATAGAAAAGGGGGTAGAGTCGACCCAGGACCCCAGGGAGGCAGTGGGAGTAATGCGCGAGGAAGGCAAAGAAGGTACGGTAGTGGGGGTTGCAGGTGCACAAGATGGCGGCGCCTCGCACGTGGCAGCGGGGGCCGCGCCCGCTGCGCAAGTGGTTGTGATAGATGTGGAGGACTTCATGACGTAATTCTTAGCGATGTTGGGAGTGTCAAGACAGGAACTGAACAAAGAGATGGATCGAAGGGCCAGATTGAAAAAGGCGGGGGAGAACATTGACCGCGAGTTGGGCGAGAAGGTCCCAAGGGTACGCGACGAGGTAACGCGATTTGAGGAGCGCGGGTTGAGCGAGGCGGAGCAGAGCGCGGTTAAAATGACGGGTATAGAGATCGCGACCTGGGATATGGGGAAGCCGGCGACCGCCGGGGTGGAAAAGGAAATTTTATTAGAGTCAGCGGTCGCCGAGGGAAAAGATAGAGGAAAAGAATTAATTCAAATTGGCAAAGAAACCGAACCAATAGTGGAAATTGGGATTAAGCAGACGCCGGACTTAGAGGTAAAGCACTCGCGGGGTGAAGGAATGGAAATTGCACAAAGTCTGGATTCGCATCGTGATGCTGTGCTTATTAACCCCAATGAAAGTTTGCAGGTGGGTGTTGGAACAAAGAAGAAGAAGCGCCCAGGTGGGTCAGCCTGTATATTGTGCGGGGAGATTTTGCAGGAGAATGTTTGGCGCGAGAGGGGTTCTCGCGTGCTTGGGATCGAGACGGCACCCAGGCGTTGGTGGAGGGTCCCCTGTGAGTGGTTGAGTGGAAATGGCGCGCTTGTGAGGAAAAAGTGTGCATCGGAGAGTGTGTGTGACAGAATAGGGGAGTGATACCAGGTGCGAGAGCGAATGCACGTCGGAGGGTATGTGCGAAACCGAGTGTACGGAGTGCGACACGGAGAGTGAGCTGGTTGTGGCACGTGTGTTGGAGGGCACATCGGAGCGCGTGATGGGGAGTGTTACAGAGGATGTAACCAGAGAGTGTGCACAAGAGTTGGCGCGAGAGTGTGCAGTGATGATTGGGTGTGCAGAAGAGTGCACACCCGTGGTGAGTGTTACGGAGGACGTAACGGGGGAAGAAAGGTGTGAAACGGATTGTGTGATAACAGAGTGTGCGAATGGTGGAATGGATGCGCAGGAAGGTGCGCGAGAAAGGTGTGGAATGGAGGGGTGTGTGAGGAAAAGGTGTGTGCCGAGGAGTGAGTGTGCTGTCGAGAGTGAGAGTGAATGCACGACAGAGTGTGGTGGTGAGAGTGACACGGAGTGCGAGTTGGTTGTGGCGAGTGAGAAAGAATGTACACCTGGAATGGTTGAGCGTGTGCGGGAATGCACACCTGGTGTAGCAGCATAGCAAACCTGTTGTGCATTTTGTGATACAAGCACCAAATTTGGCACAAATGTACATTAATATGTTGCGAACATTTTCAGATATTGGGCCACTTGAAATTCCGTAATTTTTTTTTTCAAATTTTTTCAAATTTCGTAATTTCAAATTTTTCGGGTGACACCGTCACAATTTCGGTCTTCGAGGCCGGCCGATATAGTGGGGCGGCTTAGCCCAAATATTCAAAAGAATTGTGCATTTTGTGATACAAGCACCAAATTTGGCACAAATGTACATTAATATGTTGCGAACATTGTGTGGTCAGCAATGAAGACGAGAGTCTGAATTACATGTATGCAAAAGACCTTGTGAACCAGTGAAGCAAATACACGGGTAAGCATGAATTAAATCTAGGGCATGATATAATTTCCATGATGTTTACCTCTACACTCAATGGTGGAAGGAGGTAATGTTTTGATCCCAGCTTGTCTGTATGTCTGTTTGTCTGTTAGTCCACAAAATTCCAGACAAAGCTTGTAGTAGTGGTAGTTGTAGTGGTAGTGGTGATAACAGAAATTGTTATATAGAACTGAACTTATATTATTATTATATGCAGAAAATAACTTCATTTCTATATGCCCTGCAGTGGACAGGTTAATTGGTTTATGCACTGAAGGGGTCACCCTGGTGTGCACTGCTGTGTTCTGCCTCACTGAGTTGTTCAGGTATGATGTACTCAGCACAAGCTTCCGGTCGGCCCGGAGGTGGGGGTGCGGGGCCTGTCACGGAACGTCAAAACAAACGGCCTGCCGGGGCCGCCCAAAAGTCGGGCGTGAGGGGCGCGTCCACTAATGGAACGCCTCTCACTTCCCAGATCGAGGGCCACGTGGTCAGGAGAACCTCGTCCCTTCCGGTCACACTTTGCCTATCGGCCGGCCTCGAAGACCGAAATTGTGACGGTGTCACCCGAAAAATTTGAAATTACGAAATTTGAAAAAATTTGAAAAAAAAAATTACGGAATTTCAAGTGGCCCAATATCTGAAAATGTTCGCAACATATTAATGTACTTTTGTGCCAAATTTGGTGCTTGTTTCACAAAATGCACAATTCTTTTGAATATTTGGGCTAAGCCGCCCCACTAACCTGAGTTGGTGGTGAGGCGCGTGATTGGGTGTGAAAAAGAGTGCACACCCATGGTTGTCACAGAGGATGTGACCGAGGAGTGGGTGCGAGGAGGTGTGTTGATGAAGTGTGCGAACGACGAGTGTGTGCCAAGGTGTGCGAGGAGGTGTGCGGTGGTCAGGTGTTTAACGGAGTCTGTGAGAGAAATGAGTGTGCCTGGGTGGTGTGCACGGAGAGAGAGTGCGGTGACGAAATGTGCGTGGTGTATGGAGACACCTGCATGTGTGAATAAAGAACGGAACGAGTGGTGTGAGCATGTAGGGGGAGCATCGACGTTAAACGGGATAGCGGTTAGACTGACGTTTAGCCAACGCGAGCTCTCGGTCCGTGCCGGGCTGTGTGTATTGCGGGAGCCGGCGGGGATCGGTGTCGCGTCACTCCTGTTCGGAGTGCCGTGCACGATCCGGGCTGGGCCCCGCCGTGCACGGTCGCGTCCGCGCTCTGCAAAGCCGAGCTGGCGGCCCGGTTCGAGGGAAGGTAGGAAGGGTCGGAATGGTGCCCACTTGTGGTTGCGGCGTTCCGGCCGGGCAAGATTGGGCCATCGGGCAGGAGACCGAAAGGCTCCGCGCCGGGATGGTGCTTTGAACCTTGGCCCAACCAAACCTCCTCCCCTGAACCGAATGCCGGATGGACCCAACCGCAGGAGACCAAACCACCCGAATTCATTGCCGGCTTTGCGAAGCCGAGCTTTGATAATGCATGGACGTGCCGAGGAGGCTCAGATATAGCGGACTGTATGGATGATAGTGTTAGTGTTTGGAATTGATAGGGAATTGGCTTGGAGTTACTATTGATTCGAAATTGGGGATAGTGAATTTGATTGGCAAATTTGATTGGCAAAAATTGGATGGGCAAAATTGATAATGGGAGATGCCCGATGTAGAGCGATGGCAAATCCACCATCCCTCACATCAACCCGGGCACATGAGCAATAGTTTATGGGGTTATGGCGGTGAAAACCAAGCCAGGGAGGGTTTGGATAATTGTTAGGGATCTAGTGAACTGACCATAGGTAACTGTAGAGTTAAGTAGCGACATGATACCGGTAGAGGGGACATAGCAGATTAGTGGATTATAACGACGTGGGAGCGCATAGTATAAGAGAAGACGGGGAGCACGAGTTTCAGAAGGGAGTAATCAGCTTAGATGATGCAGTGTATGAGTGAGTAATTATGATTGAGTATTGCATTGAATGAATGAGCCTGGGAGGAAAGACGGGTGCACGTGCCACCAGGTGTACAGGTGACACCAGGTGTGTGGGGCACATGTGTGCAGGTGAAGCACGGGTGAATGGAGCATGGAATGAATGGAGTATGGAATAGATGGAATTGAGTATGTAATGGATGGTGTGGAGTGAGTAGTGTGGAATACATGGAGTGGAGTGGTTGGTGCGAAAGGAGTGGATGGGGAAGATGGACCCCTTTCACGAATACCCGGGGAGGGTAGTTTAAGAGTAGGTAGGGGGTATAGGTAAATTGTGGTGGATATTGGCATCTGTGGTGCATGTGGTAGAATGGTGTTTGGATGGGTGCATTAGTGGAGTGAAATGGCTGGGTGTGTGGCCTGTTAGTGTGTGTATGGTTAAATGGGCACTCCGCCACTGTTAGTCTGTCGGCCAGGTGAGGCCGCAGGTAGGCTCTGGGAGCCAGTAGAGCTGTGTAGTTGTGAATGGGGCCCGAGGATCCGGAGGATGGACCCGGGTAGCCCAGTGCCAGAGAGGGCACCGAGTGGGGTAAGGGAGCCAGAGGGCCTTCCCCAGGTAGGTTAGGTTAAGGAGCAGGTAAGCTCGGAGGCAACTGCAGTGGCGGAGGTGTGCAGGTGAGCAGACCTTCTGGGAGTGCCACATGACCCAGCCCGGAAATTGTGCGAAGGCACAGGGAGTTGAATCGGGGGAGTGAGACCCCAAATTGGTGAGCACCACAGTTTGGTCAATGGGAGTTCGGCTCTTAGAACCGCATAGTGTAAGATGGCCAATGGTTTTGCAGGTAAAGACCCCGGGTAGAGTAAAAGTGTAAAAGCCATTTAGAAGTATAGTTAGGATTGAATTCTCTTCGCACCATCTGCATCCACTCACCTGAGGTGGTGACAGGACTCCACACCATGTTTTTTTGTTGTAAATGTTTTGGAATGGTGAGACGCATCATGACGTGGGGGTGACATTGTGCTTGTTTATTCCATCTCTTCCTCATTATGAGTAATGGATGATGAATTGATTGACGGAAAATTTGAGAAATTGCGATTGACAACGAATTCGGTATTAGGGGAGATATGGGGAAGACAAGACGATAGCGACGAATTTGTAAATGGGTAGAGTTCTGTGTAAATACGGGGTAAGGGCAAGGGTAGGGTAGGTGACAGGGGGGGTGACGTACGGTAGGGACGAGCTTTCTCCGCTCGCTCCCATGAGCACCTCACCTTTGCATTACCTTGTTTGGATGTGTACCCTTGTGACCTTGCCCCGATGCTTGCTTTGTCCTTTCCTTCCCCACTCACAGCTTGTTCATTTTGGGTCCGGGGGGGGGGGGGGGGGGGAGTGTGCAGGTAGCCGCACTTGTGTGCCCGAGCCGTCGCTGCACAGCCTGCCTGGACCGGTACACCACCTTATGGACCGCACGACTTGTGGCCGAGCACCACTTTATGGACCACACATTTCTGTGGCCAAGCACCACACACTGATGAACCCCATGTGTTGGGGCCTGGCCCCTCTGCTGGGACCGGCCATGATGGCCAGAGAAGAGTTGGCTTGCGGACCACGGTGAGGTGGCCCCCTTTTGCCATACAGGTGGACCACCCTTAGTTGGCCCCTGTTGGCCCTAAATAAAAATGGATGCATTGTGTGCCTTTTTATTATTTGCAAATAGGCAGCAAGCAAAGAGGAATAACGTCAAGAAACATCGGCCAGCAGAGGAAGCAGGAGCTGACAACCAGGTCAACAGTTTGTGTTTTTTTAATTGAAATGTGTGAAATGAGCACTGGATGGTGCTTTGGTGCTTATTGGTGCTGATTGGTGCTTTGTGATGCTCTTGTGCTCGGGGGTGCACTGCAATATCAATTGTGCATCCCTGGGCATTTGAGTATGGTGTATCGGTGCAGTGCAGTGTATGCCTTTCCTCTTATCAAACCATCTTCTTTTGTTTCCCAAAAGACAGGTCCTGGGATTGCGTTGTAAATGCCAACTAGTGTCTTTGTAAATAATGCTCCCCACCGCCCATGTGTAGTTTGAAGACAATTCCGTGATTTGGTTATCCTGTGGGCGTGAATCTGTTAGATAGAATGCAACGCAGCAGGCGGGACATACTTAGTTGTTTTTAAAATGTCACACTCAGGGTGAAGTTAATAGTAGAGGGTTACCACACCTGAGTGTCACACTAAGTTAAAGTTATTTTGGGCCGGGACGGTCCTGGAGGTAATGAGGGTGCCTTGTTGCGGTTTTGAGAACCCTTCACTAGTAAATTTTTGTAAATGTTCCCTTATAAATAATCCCCTGTAAATACTCCCATTTTTGGTGTAAAGGTCAAAGGTCGCACCCTAGTTAGGCCATGTACAATACATAGGACACCATAGGATCTTCTTTAGTTATTTCATTAGTCTGTGTTTCAGGTAAGGATCTGTTTCCAATAGTTGAATCTGCGTTGCATTAATCAAATAAGATAGGTCCCTTTCAATTCCCCCAATCGTCTCCGCAAAGTAACAGGAGGGCGGCGTTCACTACCGTTGCATTGGGCTGTTTTTGTTGGCACCACGCCGTCATTAGCCATGCGGTCAAGCCGAGGAAGAAGGGGGCGGAGCCGCCAGAACAAAGTGTGGAACGTCGACTCGTCATCGGGGGTGGAGTCAGCAAGCCCTTTGCCGGCCCTTTACCGGCCAACCAGCGCCGCGGTGAGCCAACTGGTAGGCGTGTCATCAGAGCGTCGTTGCACGATGAACTGGCATCTCCCCCATCTTGTTCAAGAGAGAGAGCGTTGACACGAGCCGTTTATTATATACGGAGCATCCCAGTCCCATCGCTATATGCAACGTCCACTCGCGGTGAACGATACGCGCTCGCTGACTGCCAGGGTTTTCCCGCCACGACGCGAGTCGACTCCTGGAGCCGGACCTCGACGCCTACCGTCTGCCTGGGCCTTCTCATTCCTTCCAGTCATTCCTGCCTGCTATTCCCCTTTCATGTAAGTCTGTTTGTCTGTCCTGGGCGTTGATAATATAAGACTGCTGAAGGCTGCCCTGTGTCCTGCTTCTTCTTCTTCACTGTATATTACTTTTGTTTCCTCTTCTTTGGGTTTTTGTATGTAGTTAATAAACCCACTCTTTGTTCTTCTTATTTTCTGGGTTTTCTCTTATTCGATCGTCTGCGTCCTTTCTTTCGATTGAGTACCTGTGGCACGATTCGGCCAACGCTATAATCGGGTTTAGTCTTTTGTTAACGGCCTGAGTCGTGGCTCGCTTCGCTCGGCATGTCCATTACAGCCGCGGCTCCGGCGGGGCTCATTTCCTCGCTTACCGGAAGGCGCTGGTAATTAGGTCATAGGAATAATTGGCCTACTACCCTATTCAGCGCTGACCGGAAGTGACGTAATAGCTCCAGGACCGGCAGAGACGGCCAGCTTAACAGGACAAGGGGATTAACCCCCCCCCCCCCCTTGCTAACGGGAGTGCCGTCCCCCAGATCCGTAACAATATATATATATATATGTATATATATTTATATATACATATATATATATATATACATATATATATATATATATATATATATATATATATATATATATATATATATATATATATATATATATATATATATATATAGATATGTATGAGGGTGCATCAAAATACACACTTCCAGCATATTAATCTGTCTGGGTGGTAAAAGTGTTCTATTCCATGTTATTACAACACATGCAAAATATTTTTTCAGTCCATGTTGATTTAGAGGTAGAATGGCACATGAGAATTTTCGACTGAAGGGGGTTATCAGCGGTGCCGTGTTATCCGTGTATAGCTGTACAGTAGCAGATCTAGAGGCGGGTTTAGGGGGGTTACAACCCTCCGTTCAGCAACTGAATAATGTTATGACACCAGTAAAATGGTGTCAGTTTGTAAAAGGATTGTTAAATTGAGACAGTTAATCATGAACATGAACTCAAGTAATATTTACATTCACAGCAGTAGCGGATATAGCGGTATTTTGGGGTTGCAACCCTCCAGTTAAGCCTCCGAATAATGTTATGATATCAGCAATATGTGGCCAAAAATAATACAGACTTGGCATTTAATATGGAACATTTTTTTTTTCTTGACTTGGGTTTACTTTCTTAACTCAGTATATCAATCTAGTGAGTTTTTTTTACACTTTGGTGATTTATTTGTTAAAAGAACCACGTCACTGATTGTCTGTCGCAGCAAGAAGTCAACAACAGGATTATATCACAGGTGGCGTGGCAAAATGTACGGACAGGTGCATTTAATGATTGGCTTCACAGTCGGGTATACAAGGGTTGTTGCGTTCTGTATTAGTGGAAAACAACTGCTGCACGTCTCCAAAGGTTATTGCCGCTTCCTCTGGAGATGGTCCGTCAACTCGACAATGCTGTTTGTCATGGAGTGGTGGCTTTACGAAATTACAGCATGAAACAGCATGCTATTGCTCGGCAGTATGGCATCACTCAAGGTCAGGTGTCAAATATCCTGAAACGAAATGCTCAGAGGGGTGTCCCTACTCCAATACCGAGGCCAGGATGTTCCCGCAGTACCACAAGGAGGGATGATCGCCAGCTGCACCGGTTAGTCCACAATGGCCGTACCAAGCAGCTAATCGGCTTGGGGCTGAGTGGCAGCAACTGGCAAATGTGACTGTATCCAGAAGGCTAGTCAACCAACGACTGGTTCAAGCAGGCTATCGTGCCAGGTGTCCCCTGAGAAAGCCACGCCTGATCAGACAACACCGCCAGCGCCGATTGCAGTGGGCCAGAGAGCACCGTCAAATGGCAGCCAGGACACTGGAATCACGTGATCTTCAGTGACGAGTCTAGATTTCTGGCCTATCGTCAAGATGGCCGCGTCCGAGTGCGCAGACAAGTGCATGAAGCCTACAACAAAGATTGTATAGTGCCAAGAGTCCAAGCTGGAGGTGGTGGGGTGACCGTTTGGGCTGCTTTTCATGCAGGCGGCAAAACTGACCTGGTTGTTCTGAATGGAAACCTGAACCAGTTCAAGTACAGGGCCATTCTGGAAGAAACATTGCTTCCATTTGCTCGTGCAGCCTTTCGAGGAAACTTTGTCTTCCAAGATGACAATGCATGGCCTCATCGTGCTCGCATGATCCAACACTTTCTTGCTGACCGTGGTGTAGAGCATATGGAGTGGCCTGCCATGTCCCCGGATATGAATCCGATAGAGAACTTGTGGGCAGAATTAACGCGTCAAATCGACCACTTGGACCAACAGCCGACCTCTGTGCGTGAATTGCAGCAGGCCGTTGTCACTGCATGGCAAGCGATTCCTGTCCAAACCTTGGCAAATCTCGTGAACAGCATGCCTCAACGTGTACGTGCTCTCCTGAATGCTCGTGGGGGTTACACGAAGTACTGAACTGTAATTTTACTGTCTGTAATCCCAGTCGTAATTTAACTTTTGTTTTTGTTAAAAAAAATTTTGGCTAATGTGCAAAATAAAGAGATACTTCTGGAAAACGTACAGAAGTTTAACACAGTACTGTCCATGAATTGAGTTCGATATCAGTTTACATCACTTTCAAGGATCAATTTATTTGTTTCGAAATGTCAAATGTGGTTTTTCTTTCTTTTAAAGGTCACATTAACAAAATCTAGAATAATTTCAACATAATTCCAATGAACTTTTGGTTCTAAAACATCTTGAAAAGTAAGTTCACCGCCAGAAAAAAATATTCCATATTAAATGCCAAGTCTGTAAATGGAATGTTAAATGTAATTAATCTTAGGTCTTGACCCTTTCATAAACTTTTATACCAAATATAGTCACAGTATATATTTGATATACTGCAGTGCATATTAATACACCATTAATACACTCAAATATCATGCAACCCCCCCCCCCCCCCAACCCCCCCCCCCCCATCCCCGTTTCCTGAAAACTACATCCGCTCCTGCTAAACAGTGTACACCAAGGTGAGTAGCCAGTTGTATTTATGACCTATATCTCATTTTCTCCTAGATTCCACGGTTTACTTTTAATTAGTGTGTCAACTGGGGACTTCGACTTAGATTTGATTGGTAATATCATGATTTTTATTGGTTGGAGTTCATATGTTTCCATTTTGCTGTAGTCATGGGTGCTTTGTATTTGTAGATCTATAGGAGACAACGAAATTAGCATCTTGTCGTTTTTTAGCCAAGCAATCTATTCCCTCAACGCCGTCGCCTGTCGCAGGATCCTGCTCACACAAGATGCCGCCCTCGCACTCAGGATCCTGCAAGAGCAGCCGCAAACTTGTCTTCGGCCTAGGTCCAAGCCTCACCAAGGAAGATGGCCTCATCACTGGTGCAAGCTGCCAAGTGGTCGCCAGATCTTGCGGTGTATGCTTTACAACTGTGATGCACAACTGCATGCCAAGAGACCTGGATCTATCGGAGCCTTGTCGCAGTTCGAGACGGCCAAGGCCGTCCTGGAGCAGGTGCGGCCATTTTCCGCCAAGGCCAACATCCCAATGGTCAGTGATCGACATGCGTGTGACAAGATGGTGGCACTTGTCAATGACAACAACAAACTGCGGCACATACCGCAGTCCAGTGAGGCTACAGCTCGACAGGTGGATGCTATGGAGCATAGGCTGGATGCCACATTCCCGCTGTGGTCTCCAAATGCTGAGGAGCTGATCCATAATCCGGAGGACGTTGCTTTCCTGGTCAGCATGAAGGATGCATTTGGTGCATTTGGTGCATTTGATGCCGAGCTGCAATGCATGGTCAAATGGAGACGAAAGCGTGAAGCTAGGACAGCAGCCTGTCAGGTACGCACTATCAAGGAGCAGCAGCAGGAGGCCGCGACATCCAACGTGGTCATGTTGGAGATGGAGAGCGAAAGTGATGAGTACAGCACCGCAGATGAAGCAGCCATTTCATCAGCTAGGAATACACCACGAACCCGCGAGCGCAAAAAGATTGGCACCACAGCTTTCATACCACCTGACATCCTCAGCAGGCCGAATCTCGTGTCACTGGCTGCACGGTTGAAGATCACGCCGATGCAGCAGGCTACCTTCACACGTGGCCTGATTGCAGAATCAGGTGGCAGTTTATCAAAAGTTTCCATTTCCTATGCAACGGCAGACCGATCACGCCGCAAAGTGCTGGAAGCCATCAGCGAGGAAGTGCATGAGCAGTGGACACCGCCTTCTATGGTCACACTGCATTGGGACAGCAAATTGAGGCCAACGCTCAAAAATGTGCGTCAGTTGGAGGAGCGTCTAACGGTGATGGTTGGAGATGCAGCACGGCTCAAGCTACTCGGTGTGCCAGCATACATGAAGGGGACTGATGAGGCATGCGGAACGATCATTGCCCGTTTGACGCGCAAGCTGCTGCAACTGTGCCGACAATGTTGTCAACTTGGCATTTGATACCACCGTATCAAACACTGGCCATCTCACGGCAGCCTGCATTGGTGTACAGAACTCACTGGGTCGACCACTGCTCTGGTCCGCGTGCCGGCACCATATCGGCGAAGTGATCCGCAGCCAAATTTTCACCGACCTCAAGGTAGAGACGTCACACTCGCCAGAGGTAAAATTGTTTGCACGTTTGCGGGACAACTGGCACCGGCTGCCACACGATGATAGTGGCCCACTGTCCCGCTATATTCTTGCTGATGCTGAACCACAATTTCTGGGCAAATTGCGTGCTGAACTCACCGCATGTGCTACGGGAGTGCTTGAATATAAGCGAGGTGACTACCGCGAGTTCATTCAGCTGTGTCTTGTGTATCTGGGTGCACGCAGGGCAGTACAGACTCCAATGACTTTCGAACGGCCAGGAACGCTGCACATGGCCCGATGGATGGCCAAGTTGCTCTACATTATCAAGCTGGCCTTGATGGAGCAGCACATTGCGTTTTTCCCAAAGGCACCATCACCACACGGCAGCAGGTGCTGAAGATTCGGGCGTTTGCCAATTTCATCACGCACATCTACGCAACATGGTGGTTGACCTGCGACACAGCCATAGATGCTGCATGGAATGACCTCACATTGTACCACCACCTGCATATGTACAAGTCCGTTGATCCGGGCATCGCGGCATCAGCAATCAAGGCGCTGGAAAGGCACCCCTGGTGCATGACGGGCGACATGCTGCCCTTGGCACTATTCAGCACCAAGGTGCCAGTTAGCGAGCGGCGTGCACTTGCGGACGCCATTTTGGAGCATAAGCCAGCTAATTTTCCTGTTCTCCCACAGCTGCGCTTTGGCACTGGCTTTGGCAAGCCGAAGTTTCCAACCCTCTTCCCGACCACCAGCTTGGTCGACCTCGTCAACCCAGACTGCTGGTTTGGTATGCACCAGCTGCACATTGATCCAGAATTTCTTTCACTCGACGTTGAGGAGTGGGATACCAGTGCTGCATTCCAGGCGAGTGCGGCGAAAGTACGTGCCATCAATGTCGTCAATGACTGCGCCGAACGTGGTGTCAAACTCACGTCAGACTTCCTGGCAGCAGCTAGGAGCGAGAATCACCTGCAGAATGTGCTGCAGGCAGTTGAACATGACCGCTCTCAGCAGCCAAATCTTCGCTGCTGCAAGCGCAAGCCAAACACAGGCCAGGACTAGGACTCCAGGAAGCTCAAGAACACCAATAACTCAAAACTGCAGTTCTTAATTACAATTTCTTGTGCTCTTGTTCTCAAAACTGCATCTCACTCTCACTCACTCACCGCAGGCAGGTTGGTGGTCTTTCCATCTTCTACCGACTCCTCTCTGGCCTTGCCCCCCCAGCTCTCTCTGGGCTCTGTCCCGCAAATATTCCTACAGGTCGCACAAGATCTGCCTGCAACCCTCTTATGGTTAAACTGCCAAAATCAAGACTCTCTGCTCACCTTCACTCCTTCATTCCTCTTTTCTCCCACCTCTGGAACAAACTCCCTCACTCTCTTCAATCCCACTCCACCCTCCAGGTCTTTAAAACAGCTGTTCACCACCATCTCTTATCTTCCCCCATCCAAAACCTTGATCTTTTCTACCCCCGCTAATTTCACCCCAATTCCACTTTTTCGAAATACCAACTTCTGTCCTGGAAGTCCTTAGTGTCCTTGTGTTTTATACTTCTCCCACCCCCCCACCCCCCTTCCCACGCCTCCCCCCCCCAAGCCCTCTTCCTCCCACACATCTCCCTGCTCTCAAATGTTGTGTTTGTGTGCTTCCCCTTCTCTCCCCATCTTGTCTTCCGCTCCCTCTTTTTATATATTTTGTTTGTCTGGTTGATTTGTTTGTGAAGTAAATGTTAGCTCTTTCACAAGCCTCGATTCAGTATCCAAAAAAAATAATAATAATAATAAAAAACCAGTTCTCGGAAAACAAATTCTAAAATATTATTTTTTGGTTTTTATTTTAAAAAATGTTGTTCTGGAATATAATTTCTTGTGTTTTATTATAATAAAATGTCGTCAAAGACAATTTCTTGCATGTTTATGTCCATAGGAAGAAGAATTCTGAAAATACCCAAAAATGAATAAATTTTAAAAATTTCACATGCTGTGTTCCATCCCCAAATCTCAATGAATTTTCACAAAACTTTGCAGAAATCATTTCTACATGTATTAGAACAAAATACAATCCCAGACAGTTCCACATTTTGACATTAAAATTTTGCCTTGTATTTTAATGCACCCTGATATATATAT